>NC_092342.1:353442000-353749000 GCF_046630445.1 Rutidosis leptorrhynchoides | reverse complement strand
CGCTTGCCTGATTGAAATACCAAAAGTTTGCCTCCGGTACTCTTCATTGCCAGAAAAGCAGCCTGATTGATTTGATACAAAGGTAACAATACTTACATAAACTGATTCACAAACTTTGTTTTGTAAAGTTTTAGATATTTTTTTAGAAATAAATAATGTGTTGTTTAGATTGAAAAATCAGTATGTTAGTTGTTATTATTATCTGAAAATTAAAACAAAAGGATTTAGGATGTTGGATGCTATTGAAATGCTTTTGGGCGACTTTCAACCCAATTGACCCACAGAACCAGTTCCACTTTTCGCAACATAATTTATCAACCCATTTAACAGGTTTGAGATATAATGCCACCCAAACAACCCATTCATAATCGATAGAAATCCCCACATCTAATATCAACCAAACATAAAACTTAATACCTTCACTCCTGCCCCAAAAGCTGAATCAGCCGTTTTATTATTCTGGAACATAGTTGGAATGCTTTCCAGCAACAAATCAAGATGTTGACGACACTGTAATCTCATGATGACAAGTTAATCACCTCCAAATTTACATAAAAGCAGATGCTTTTGAATATACATATTAATATATTAATAAATCAAACAAAGTAATAATCACACGCTAGCGAGAAGCGAAGTCCATAAAATTTTAGAATGTTGCATGATTCATATATTTACCTCAGAAAGTTGAACAATAACATCAGTTTGAAGAGGAGTGTAGACATCTTCAATGTCAGGAACTATAAGCATCAGTGGCTGCCACAACAAAGTACCACAAGCTTAACCACAAACACCTAAATTATCTTATCTTCAAGTTAAAATACAAATTAACATTGTGGTTAACTAATTACCTGTTGAAATGCACGTTTTAAATTGTAAAACTGGATGGTAGAGTCAAATGTTGCAATTCCCACCATTGTTCGTGGACCCTCCTGCACGACAGAATAAACTTACATTATTATTCATGTAACCATACTTTTTAACTAGATGTTTTTGCAAAGGATAGACAGTTTTTTCAAAACCAGACAGTTTCAACCCGAATAACATCCTTTGACTTGTAACTCAACCCACCCATTTTACCACATGTAGTAGCCACAATTAACAACATGAACTTACAGGAAGATCAGCAACAACTCGGCTGATAGCACTACAAGCTCCAGCGACTGCACCAGTTTGCAAGGCATTCATTGATACATCAATGAGGAAAAAGAATACAGCAGGCATTGGTTCACGAACCAGAAACTCCTTTGTTGCAACAAATTCAACTGTTCCTCTACATAGCTCAGGCCGCTCGTCTGCATCTCTACGCCTCCCATCTGGACCTAGATTGCACTGATACTCACGCGGGGTTTCATCTGTGAACCCTAAAAAAAGAGTGCCGGTTCGTTTAATTTATTTTCTAAGTGGCAAGCTACACTTTTTTTAAAGATATATCTTTTCATCAATCATACAACTCGAGCAACTTTAAGTGGCAATAGTTACTGTCTAAGGCAAGATTTGACCATGCTATATATTTCTTTGACATAAATGATGATAAGCAAAAGGTGGAAAACAGGAGATATCAGTACTCACCACAAAAGTTACAAATAAAACGTTTTCCTTGATCGACAAACTTCATAAATGGGTTGATGTAGCCTTTGCAGCGCGAACAACGAACAGGACCACCTTCACCAAAATCCACTATCTGAAAGTAATTCATTCATGTTTATCATATAATAGAAAAAGAAGTCCCTCAACAAACTTACATCCCATATATAACGATTATGACTAAATAAACTGATTACTCTTCAACTTTAAAACCATATATCAATCAATTAATATCTTAGAAACAACAACAAGTTGAAGGTTTACTTGGATAGGTTCTTCGGATGGATGAGGAAGTGCTAAGGGCTGGACCAACAGAGCCAATTGCATGCCAGACGTGTTTAAAAGATAAGCCGTGCAAGGAATCTGAAAAAGGAAACAAAAAACCAATCATACATTAACATTAACATTAACTAACAAACAAACATTTAACAAGAAAATTAAATTTATGAAATGAATGGAGATAGTGCTATCTACCTGATTAATGGTGCTCCTCATGTACCGAGGACTGCAATTTCCAGTATCCCTTACTATAAATTCGCTTGTAGCAGGCTTTAATATTAAACACCATATTAGAAGGCATAAAATCACAACATATAAACCATAATAGAAATCAAGAAAGATGAGCGAGTTGGGTAACAGGAAGAAATAGGTTCAGGTGAAAATGGGCAATTTAGTGTGGGTCATATCAACCCCACAACACAAACTTTATTATAATTTTTATAGATATACAGAAGGTCTATTCTTTCAATAAAAAATTTCACTATCTGAATCACAAGAACGCAGAAAGTTTTTGAATTACATATAATCTTTTTGTAATTTTCACCCTTATGAATCATGCAACCCACTTGAGCTGTTTTCACTAACGCTACTACTTTTACATACTTGACATTTAAAAGATATTAATGACCAGAGTAGACCATTCACGCACTGAAAAAGAAATAAATAGAAAAAAAAATTGAGAAAAGTTATGATAAGTACCGGTGGAGGATTAGCTTGGTTACCCTGGCGAGTTTCGTGCAGAAGGACTGAAGAACTTGGAACGGGACGGGGGATCTGGTTAGGATCAATCTTTGATGGTCCTGAAACTGCATTACCGCTAGGACCAGTTGCAGGTGATATTGTAGCCATAGATTGTTGGTTAGCAAGAGGTGGTGACATGCCATACATTCTCGGTGGTTGCCCAGAACAAGGAATTGAAGGAGGTGGTACATTCTGTAAAACATTTATTAAATTCAATAATATGGTGATATAAATCTTTTTAGGCTAATGTTTAACAATTCTTTCAATCACTATATCTTCATGCGAACTCAAAACAAATTTTCCATAAACAAGTCTTTTCATTGTGTAGCTTTGTAATTTGCAAAATAAATGTTTTATTGCGTCATCTCAATCACCGTTTTATTAACAACTCCGTATAAGATAAATAAACATGTGTCATATTCTATACACATTAAGTATAAAGATGAATGTTTTAATACGGGCTTTAAAAATGTTCATATCATGAGTATAATCAAAGAACAACATAATCCAGTTGTACAAGTTTAATTTATAATAATCACTTCTGAAGGTGTCTGAGTCTTTGGTAAATCTTAATTATTTGGGGAAATAGTAGATCAAATAAGAGTAAAATATAAGGGTATAAAGGTGGATGTAGTCTGCATATTTGGTATCAGTTGTATTGCATCAAGTATCAATCTGAACTATATATATGCTAAGTAATAATTATCATGACTTCCGATAATAATTTTTTCTGAACAAATTTAAATCTTACTTGTTGTGATTGCATTTGCCAGGGTTGAGCCCCAAATGGAGGACCTTGTGGTTGAGCCTGAGATGAAAATGTTGGGGGTCCTGAAGACGGTTGCATACCGGCTCGCAATGGTGCTGAAAAAGTGGGTGGTGCTACTTGTGGTGGCCCTCTTGGCTGATTATCAAACGAGCCTCCAAGAAACGACGACATGGTTTGAGGAGGTGGTGGTGGTGGTCTGGTTGGCGCGCTTGGTCTAACTCCACTTGAAGGATACTGAGGACCGCCTGGTGTGCCATGTGGTGGTCCAAACATCGGTGGCCCGTTATTCATCGCACCACTACCTACTGGCATTACAGGCGGAGGCGTTGGCGACGGGGTTGATGCAAATGGACCAGGACCCGATGTAGATGGTACGGGTACAGGCGGCATAGGCCTCGAAGCAAGAGATGCATTGCCGCCAGGAGGACCTCCAGCTCCAACGGGGCGGTTAGCCACCATGAAAGGTGGCAATGTACCATGTGGGGTAGGTCCACTAGATGGAGGTACTACACCTCTCGGAACGACACCTGGCGGTGGAGGCCCAGGTCGATTAGGTACTGAAAACGGAGAAGAAAATGGTTGTGACTGTGATTGAGGTTGTTGCCCAAGAGAGGGAGGTGGGCCTCTAGGTGCATTGGCAGGGTTGGGTGGCTGATTAGGGCGATTAATTTGTAGGTTCTTCATATTATCTGAGACTGAATTAGGGTTATAATTGGGTGGGATACTGCCTGGTCTAGGTCCACCTGGGGTTGCCATTTAAACAATCCCTGCAAGTATAATTAAAATCACATAAATTCATTCTATTCTATTCTATATTCTATATATAAGATAAAAAGATTCAAACTTTACGGATCAACAATCAATAAAAACAAATACCCATGACCATAAATTCATAAAAAAGGTAATTTGACAATAACTGAATGAAATATGAACATAAAATGAAACGATCATGTATAACTAGGTTGAATTAAGTGAAAAATTGAGCAAATTGGTAGACGTACCTGTCGTTGAATTGCAGTGATGTAAGAATTTTGAAAAACGCATGAATGAATTAAAACGATGATCGGAAAAGGAAAAAGAAAACCCCCCCAAATAAAACAAATGGCATATGATGTTGTTACCTACATGTCTGTGTTCTATTGGGTGAAAACAGTCATCTTGCTTTATTGTTTGTACAGCGTGCATCTTCTATTGTAATTAATGTTTATTAACACTAGTCCAAAACCGTTGCCAATTTTTTTGAAACAGCAACAAGCATTACCATTAGAAAAGAAATCAGAACAACAGAATCCATGCTCAATTATAAACTTGTCTTATTATTAGTTATAATATATAATATTCAGTATTCAGTATTATATTATGTGAGATTATGTATATGTATTACTGTATTATAGTTTCTGTATCATTTTATCATATTCACACTTTTAGTAATAAGATTTTTGTAAATTTTTGTTCTGGTCATTTTGTTTTCATATATCAATGTTTGCTTACTTGAAGAGATAATAAAGACATACAAGTATACAACAATATCTCCTTAGTTCTCATAAATTAATAAACAGATCCTTAGTTCTGAATAATCATTGATGTGTTCACACTTAATAATAAATGAATACATTATTATTAGTACTTAATTAAAATTAATCAAGAAATATGCATCTCCTGCACTCTCTTGGTCCCTTGCAGCATTAATCCTTGAACACCGTATCAACTTAATTTGTCATATATATGAAGCCACAACAACATCGATACCATGTGGAGATTCACCACCACTACCACTTTGTGCACTTGAGTGTTTTGAACCGCTATGATCAGCAACAACGTCATAACTTGAATGAACTGATTCTACATCACCATTTCCTATGTTTGATTCAATTATCGGACGTAATTGAACCGCCTTCTTTGCTTCTTTCCCCTTGCCCCATATAATACAATGTATAGTCCCGCGATTATCAATATCGCTCCCAATACACTGTTTAAAATATACATCATGATCAATTAACCGATTCTTAAAATATTAGTATGAAAATAAGCAAAAAATAAATAAATAAAGTACTTTCGTATTTATTGTGTTGCAAAACTATGAATACCTTCCCAAGTGTAAGGTTTCATTCAATAATAAAGATCCAAGTATAACTACAAGAATAAGCATAAGGGGATTGAAAGACGATACAAACAAGGGACCTCTCATTTGCACACACCATGTGATGATTGTAAAGGTTAATCCAGATCCCAACATGCCCTAACAAAACAAAACATAAATGCATTATTAATAAGTGGTAAACAAAGTTTTGACAACTTAATATTGTATGTTTTTTTAGTGTTAGCAACACGTACAAGTTAAGTACAATAAAAAACGTACGTACTTAGTAAGTTACAGTTGCAAGTCTAATATCCCAACCCAGCTTCCAATTACTCCAATTTCTTTCGGTACATAATACAAACATGAATGCTTGAATCGCACCCATTGTCAACGTAAGAGAAGTGACAGAATATGGGCATTGATATGTTTTGATCATTTTTGCCTGTTTACGAGACACAAAAAAATCTTAATTATTAACTCTACTATTTTTGTTTGTTAGGTTTTATACATTAAAAAATGTACTGCAGTACAGTATTAGTTGTAGCTAACCTGAAGTATTAACCAAGTTGAGTAACTGATGCTACTAAAGATAGCCAATACGGGACCCAGGAACCCTCCTTTGGTAGAATGTTGAACATTTGATGCATTATGTTGACTTTTCAAAAGGTCAACATTGACTTTCCATAAGTGAAGCTCAGCTCCTTTGTAGAAGAAAC
Organism: Rutidosis leptorrhynchoides; assembly: GCF_046630445.1. Taxonomy (NCBI): domain Eukaryota; kingdom Viridiplantae; phylum Streptophyta; class Magnoliopsida; order Asterales; family Asteraceae; genus Rutidosis; species Rutidosis leptorrhynchoides. The sequence goes on along the minus strand of NC_092342.1, from coordinate 353,742,831 downwards.
AACATGGCCCCACCAAGACCTAAAACTGTCCCTAGGATCTTTGCTGCACCTGGTTTTGTCTTCCACCTAGGGATGGCAATGGATCGGATATGGATCGGGTGAGGCCGTATCCATATCCATATCCATTTATTTATTTTTACTTTTCATCCATCCATATCCATATCCGTCGGGTGAAGCGGTTTAATGGATAATTATCCATATCCGTTTAAATTTATTTTATTTTTAACAATTATAAGCGGTGGTTCACTATATACGATCAAAAGTAATATTTTTAATAGTTTATGCGACCGAAAGTCACAATTTATTAATCTATATAACAAATATTCAATAGATAACCTATTAAACGTGTAAAGATATCGACATGTAAGTTGCTTACTTTTAGTTACATAGAATCACATTTGAACCATCAAAGTATGATAAATACATTTGATTATTTAAACAAAACAAAATATAAGAAGAAAGTTATATTTTTAGAGAAAATATAAAGAAAGACGAATATGAATATAATTAATGAAATATCACTACATAATTGATACTAATTTGAGTGATAAATTTATATATTTAGTTATTTCGGGTGAAAACGGGTTCATCCATGGATGAATTTTTTTCATCCACATCCATATCCATATCCATTTAGATCGTCCATATCCACGAATAATCGGGTGAATCGGATGGATATCCACTGGATCGGGTATCCATTGCCATCCCTACTTCCACCCCAACACTTCCATCCCGGAAATAAAATAAAATAGCATATATAGTCACCATTTTATATTTATATATATATATTTACGTTAAACTAAAATATTTATTATGACTAAATTTGCGCTAGTGCATATATATATGCACTAGCGCAAATTTAGTCATAATAAATATTTTAGTTTAACGTAAATACATATGGTACAATATTTAGTCATGCTTCATGTGAGATTTCATGGTAAATTATCTACCGGAGTATTATCTAGTTTAGTACAGAGTAATTAGTAAAAATCCGTAGTAAATAGTAATAGTAATAGTATTAATAGTAAAGAATATTAGTAATTATTACCTGAAGCAAACCGCTAGAAGAAAGGTGATGGCAGGAATGAGATTGAAGATAGCGGAAACGAATGTAGCCGAGGTCAGCGATAACGCCTTTAAGTACAGATTTTGGGCCAACGAACCTCTGCAATTTTTGAGATTTATTATTCATACCATTAATTATAATTAATGAATTAATTAATGTTTTCGCAATATAAAAGCTTAGCTATACAAAAGTTAAATTTATTCCACGAAATATAATATTTCCAATGAACATTTTAGGAATGAGCCTAAAATCCCTCTTGTTATATTTGTTCTTTCAAAACGTGTAGACCGGCAGGGACACGCAAACCCTGTGTTGTTTCATGTTTTATGAACTACCTATTGTTTCATGTTTTAAGAACTCGAATATTGTTAAAAGATACACTAATTAATGATTATATTATGTGGTATCTATCATATAATAATGCATACATTGTAACTTTGAAATTTGAAACGTGTTTTTTTTATGAAATTTTAGTTTTGATTGTTTTTTTATTTTAACCGAAATCATCCGAAAATCAAATATGGATTCGCTTCGATTTCGGTTCGATTTTGATATATAAACTCAGTTTTTGGTTTGATTTCGTCTTTGCTCCTAGAAGCTTAAACAAAACAACCGAACCGATTAAGTAAAAAACTCATAAACCAAACGGATAGACGAACCGCCCTATATAATTATCAAAACTTAGAACATACCCAAATAAGCCACAACCAAAAGCTTGAATAATAGTCATCCATGTCATCTTAGGCCTTTGTCCCCTGTGTAAAACAGCACAATATTAGTATATTACCAAGTAATCAATAATCATATTTTCTAAATATAACTACATGCTTATTTTCCTTCCATTATTATTTTCTTATATCAGCAGTAACTTTTAGTACATACCTTTCAACCAAAAATGCAAGCGGGACAATGAGTGCAGCAGAGAAGATAAGGCGATAGGCAATAAGAATCGAAAGAACCATACCATCATTAGCTGCCAGTTTATAAAATACATTAACTCCTGCAGTCGCAGTTTGAACCGCCACCATCAACAACGTCGGCTTCAAGCCATGAATCATATTGCATATCTTTGCAGCATTCATCTTCATGACTCCTACAGACTCGAATTCTTTATTCGATCCTACAAATTTGTCACAAGTTGTTTAGGTGGTTGTTTCTTCTTTATATATACAAATGTTGTTACGTGAGGAAAGAAATGAATGAATTACCTATTAATTGTGCTAGATGGCCACAGCTATTACAAATTAATACCCTTAATTAATTACCTTTGGTAGTAAGTATATGAAATAAAATCTAGTATTACTTGCATTGCAAACTTCTCCCTATGTATTTTGCTTCCCAACATTTACACAGCAGTGTTTTTAATAGTTTTCAAGAATTCAAATAAATTTTCATCAGAATTCAGAAGCTGATGTATTCTACACATGAGCTAATAACTACTAATAAATGCTTAAAAGAACTTTGACTTTATTTAACTTGTGAATATGTCAAACGAAGTGGAGCATAAGTGTTACGACAAGAGGTGTCAATGAACCGAATTCGAGCGGAGCAGTAGAAATTTTTTGAGTTAATTACTTGTTTTGAACATGCCTCAAAATCAATAAAAAAAATTCATAATTTGTTTAAGTTCGAACTCGAATATCTTTTTTATGTTCGAATTCAACTCAATGTGCATACGTTTGAGTCGCTTAATTACGAGCTCAAGTTTAATGTACTTGTATTTGAGCAAGAATTCAAGTTCGATTAAGGCTGTTCAAGATCATATACAATTCTACAGTACGTACATGTTAACTCTTAAAGTTTATGTTATACTCACACCTATATGTATGATTCACTCGATCGTTTCATGTCAGTTTATTCCTCTATAATGAGTGTTGGTGCATTATAGTCCTCAAGTTTATTACGATCAAGTTGGAATACTTAAACGTTTAATCTTCACCACTGGAATGCAACCGTACGGGTACAGAATGCAACCGTACGGATACACATTGCAACCGGACGGTTGCAGGGGTGCAACCGCACGGTTGCACACGTTGTGTATATATATATAGAGAACTTCGGTTTCAATGTTTAGGTTAACGATCCTAGCTGCACTAAAACGTCTAAACCGATTCTCTGGTCATCTAGCATTCATCTAGGTCGATCTTTAACACCCTAAAGTCGTTCTATATCTAAAGATCAAAGTATATTTGTGTGTTTTGAGTATAAAACCCTATATCGAGATTTTCCGCACTCGATATAGTTGATTAGGTCGTTTAATCCTGTTTACACGATCTTACAAGTGGTATCAGAGCGGTCTGAAAAGTATGTTATTCCTAGAAATTCTTTCAATCCATCAAATGAGACAAAGGTTGTTCAACATAATGTTTATTTCAAAAAACCTTTACATAAAAAAAAAATGGAAATCAAAGGAAGAATTAAAAGGGGAAAGCAGCTCAGGTGCTGTTAGTGACATGGATGAGGAGAAAATTACTATTGTTAACGGGAAACTCATTGCTGACGAAGCATGGGTATCCCCCTTAAACTAATTTTTTATCTACAATTGTGCAGGTCGCCTACAGTCCAAACAAAAATACATGGATTGTGGATAGTGGGGCTTCCAGGCACATGACGGGGAACATGTCCCTACTTCATGATGTTAAATCTATAAAAGGTGGACCTGTTTCTTTTGCGGGTAATCAAGGAGGGTTTATTACGGCTCAGGGAATGATCTCAAATTCCTCAGTCAGTTTTGATAAAGTGAGTTTTGTTAAGGAAATGTCGAATAACCTGCTGTCAGTTTCTCAAGTCTGTGATAAACGGCATAAAGTTCTTTTTGACGAGCAGCAGTGTTATATCATGAGAAAAGATTACAAAGTTCTAGAGAACATGATTCTTATGACGGCACCAAGATGTCAAGACCTATATATTCTAGATATGTCTAAGGCTTATGTTAAGGCAGCGACTGGGCAATAAGCTTTCGTGTCCAAAGCTACTGAGCAGGAGTCTATCTTATGGCATAAGAGGATGGGTCATTTGAGTTTCAGGAAAATGAATCACTTAGTTCTCAACAACTTAGTGGAAGGCATTAATGTCAAGGGGTTTAATGTTCCTGATGGGTGTGTGCCATGTAAGAAAGGGAAGCAAGCGAAGAAATCGCATACTGTTAAGAAACATCATTCCATTAATACTCCTCTAGAACTTCTGCATATGGATCTCTTTGGTCCAATCAACAAGAAGAGTATTACTGGACATTTGTATTGCTTAGTGGTTACCGATGAATATTCTTGTTTCTCATGGGTAGTGATATAAAGAGTAAAGCTGATACTTTTGAACAAATCAAGGTGTTGATCACGACACTGGAAACGTTATATAAATTGAGGGTGAGAAGGATCCGAACAGACAATGGGACCGAATTCAAAAATCAGAAGATGGAAGAAATTTGCAATGAAAGAGGAATTCAACAACAATTCAGCTCACCATACACACCGCAGATGAATGGGGTTGCTGAAAGAAAGAATAGAACTTTGATTGAGACTGCAAGAACCATGTTGGCAGACTCAAAACTACCTATTACTTTCCGGAGTGAAGCAGTTTCGAATGCGTGCTATACGATGAATAGAGTTCTTATCGTGAAACGTCATGGCAAGACAAGTTACGAGCTACTATTTAAAAGAAAGCCTAACATCAAACATCTTGAGCCGTTTGGGTCTTTATGTACCATTATGGTTCAGGATACTGGTGGGAAGTTTAATTCGAAAGCTGTTACAGGAAGATTCTTGGGGTATGGGAATGCGTGTAAAAGGGTATATAACTTGGATTCTCGGTGTGTTGAAGAACGTACTGAAATCGATGTACAAAGACATGCATCCATTCCAGCTGGTAAAGGGTTTACGTGGCAGCTTGATTACGTTGAGTTGTTTGAATCATTCCATCTTTCGGTAGATAACTCTGAGGATGAAGAGCTTGCAGCACAAATGATGTATAACATGCGTATATCCGCTAAACGCATGACCGATGTGAGTGTGCAAACTAATATACCTTTAGAAGCTGAGGAGAGTGCACCAGTGACAGGGACTAATATTGATTCAGATTCTGATAATTCGGTTCGTCAACCAGAGGAGGCTACATTTCAATCTGCAGGGGAGGATGAATATATCGATGAGGTATTTGATGATGTGATGGATGAGGTGCTTATTCAACCAACAGATTAGAAACCCATTCAGAACACAACAGATGAATCGACGGACACCGACGGACCACAATGGTCTAGTCGAACAGTATCTCTCCCTAAACATTTTGATAACTTTGTAGTTAACCCTGCAGGTGTTTCAGGTGCTCAGTTAGGTGGACCTTCTACTTCAAATGATCGAGCAACACCCTCTGCTAATGTTGTTACCACTTTTTATACTCAATTGAATCAGACCGGAAGAATCTTCAGGAATGCACACTGTTGCTTTGTGTTACAATCGAGCCTGAGGATGTCAAAGATGCATTTCAGTATGATGAGTGAGTTTCAGCTATGCAGGAAGAACTTCAACAATTTAATCATTTGGGTGTTTGGCGATTGGTAATTCCTCCTTCAGGCTATAAACCGTATGGTTTGAAGTGGGTTCTGAAAAACAAGAAAGATGATCAAGGTATCGTGATCCGGAACAAAGCAGGATTGGTTGTCAGAGGGTATCAGCAGTTTCTAGAAATAGACTACGATGAGGTGTATGCTACGGTTGCAAGACTGGAGGCAATTCGAATGTTTTTGTCTTTTGCTTCGTTCAAAGGATTCAAGGTCTATCAGATGGATGTGAAGAGTGCGTTCTTATACGGAAATATCCAGGAAACAGTGTATGTGGCTCAGCCATCGGGCTTTATTAATCCAAATCATTCGGAAAAGGTGTATCTCTTGGAGAAAGCGCTATATGGTCTTCATCAAGCCCCGAGAGCTTGGTATGCGACTCTATCAAACTATATGTTAGAAAATGATTTCAGAAGGGGAGTCATCAATCAGACTCTGTTTATCAAAGAAAGAGGCGACGATATCATGCTGGTACAGGTTTATATGGACGACATCATCTTTGGGTCAACCGATCAGAAGATGGTTGATGAGTTTGAAGATGTAATGCAGAAACGATTCAAGATGAGTTCACTGGGGGCCATTAACTTCTTTTTAGGGTTGCAGGTTGATCAAATGGAAAAAGGCATCTTTCTACATCAAACGAAGTATGTAACTGACATCTTGAGCCGATTCAAGATGGAAAATGAACGAGTTGCCAAGAATCCTCTATCGGTGAATCACGGGATTACACCAAAAAATAAAGGGGCAAAGGTCAATCCGACTCTTTACAGGGCTATTATTGGTTCCTTGATGTACCTTACAGCATCTCGACTAGATATCATGTTCGCAACATGCTTGTGTGCTAGATATCAAGCACAACCAAATGTGAACCATATGCTTGCTGCAAAGAAGATCATGCGGTATCTCAAGGGGACTCCGAGTTTGGGCTTATGGTATCCACGGAAGGATGGATTTGAGTTAACAGCATACAGTGACTCAGACTATGGGGGATGCAAAATATTTCAAATCTACCTCTGGAGGTTGTCAGTTTCTGGGGTAGCAGGCTTGTGAGTTGGCAGTGTAAGAAACAGACCGCTGTTGCACAATCTACGTGTGAAGCTGAATATATTGCTGCAACAAGCTGTACATATCAGGTTGTCTGGATCCAACAACAGCTGCAGGATTACGGTTTGCATATTTCTAACACTCCTATCTATGTTGATAATACTGCTACTATTGCTATAACTAAGAATCCTATTAATCATTCTAAGACCAAACACATAGGGATCAAGTACCATTTCATTAGGGACTGTTATGAAAAGCGATTAATAGATGTCCTTCAGATAGGTACACAGACCCAACGTGCTGATTTGTTCACTAAAGATTTTGATCGACCACGTTTCCTATTCTTGCTAAATATTTTGGGTGTGTGAGAGAGAGAGCAGAAGTTGTGTCCGATAAGGAGTTATTGAAGTAACCATCCAATCTGTTTCATTTGTATATATGCATTTGCATGTTGCATCATGATTGCATGTTACTTAGTTTTGCTTCTGCTTGCATGTTAATTTCTATATCATTTTATGTTCTGCATGTTTTATATGGAAAACCAAAAATATTTGTGTTTTATTTAGTTTCATAGAATAGTTGAGAAAATGGGAACACACGAAAAATTAAAAACAATATAAAGTTGGAAAACCCATGAAAATTTGTAAAATTCGAAAATGAGAAGGTGAAATGTGATAATGGGAGATGATTGTATTACTGAACTTGCATGTTTAGCGTTTTACGCACAACGTATGTAATACATGATTAGTTGATAAATGTTGATAAATTTTGATGATCAAATTTTGGAATGAGATGATCACACAAACATCAAGTAAATAATCTTGACAAGGAAATCATGGAAAGGTTTAAAGCGGTTGACGGTAGTCACCTAACTATCACTGAGAATGTACTGAGAAAAGATCGTTCAGGAACTCAACAGACGGTTGAGGTCTCCCCTGCTACGATTTATACTCTAATGAAGGATTGCCAAGTAAGTCAACAAGATGAGTTTACTCTGTTAGAATGTATACTTGTTTCTATTCACCTTTATTGCTTGGGCCGAAACGCTTCAGTAGGTCATTCAGGTATTCAAAGGGGGTTACTTTCAGTTTGAAGGATCGAAAAGTGCAATTCTGTATTACATAGATTTATCGGTTTGAGAATGTATTAGAGGAAGCTACTTCAACTCCAAGGATTAGATCTGCAGTATGTTTCATCTGTCGTAAAATTAATATGGTGCATCATCATCAATGTATATCCTATTTATGTCAGCTATAGTGAAAAAGCAACATCAGAAAATCCAAAAAAAAAAAAAAAAAAAAAATGATGATCATGTGTATATGTTGATCATGACTCAATAAAGATGATGTATCACAAATGAAAGATGAACACACTTTGTGCTAAGCAGAATTGATTTAAGTTATCTATATTCGAGGGGGATAAGTGTCATACATTCAGATCTAGAAAACTCAAATCATTGATTCTTAAAGTCATTATCTGGCAAGACGGTGCTTCTGTTGTCTGTGATATGGGTTGTGCTGATTGATCCAGATAGCTGGGGATATCTTCTGGAGGATAAGATGACTTAGAATTCCATCACTCTAAATATCATATCATTCCATCAGAATAAGCTTTCTGCTCAAGCATGGGGTTTATAGCGACCGGTATTTGAGTTCTTTCGGAGTACGCAATAAAATTGTGATAAGCAAAGCTCTCCGAAGCGAAAAGTCTGGGTTTAAGGTAGAAGCTCATGGCTACTAGGGTTGCTAGAAACATCGTGAGATGCTTCCTATTCGATTAAATCGAAACTACATCGAAGTTATAGCGGACAGTTTCAATAGATTTGTGCTCAATTGACTACCTAATAAATTTGTGCGATCTCAAGTGAGGACTAAGTCTAAGATTTAAGCAGACACAGAAATGTGTTCAAGTAATTAAACGCACGTGATCATCAAAAAGTTCGGAAGGAAAATCGAATAAGGTTATTGGTTTTCAGAGACTAAGAGTGTAGGTACTAGATCAGAACTAATCAGTTCAAAGGGACTAACGATGTCATAACTGCAAAAGATAGTTCAGTTCTGATCCCAAGAAAAATCTAACAAATTCATCTTCTCACAAAAATATGTGTCAATGCTTCTTTAGACGCTGTTTCAAATTCTTTGTTAAGTAGGTTAATTCATGCTTAGTTTAGTTATCATTTTTCATGCTTACATCATTTTCTATGTTGTACTGCCATGATGTTTTAGGTCTGCCTTTATTTCTGTTTTAATGCATGATAATATGAAAAAGCCAAAAGATTTTAGATTTCTGTATATTCTCTCCTGTATGCATGTTCGTACTGTACATAATTACATATCAGTTGGTGGTTATTTCATAATCTCCGTATGTGTGGACTAGGGGGAGTAAGCGTGTGAGATAGATCCGTTAAAACTTGAATTGGTCGAATATTAGGTTATTTGACTTAATTTGACTTGAAACGGGATCTTGGGTAATTGGACATTTAGAAAGTTCTAGCACGATTAGTTGACTTGAGTTTGACCCAATTGTTAAATATGATGTGAATCGAAGACTAGAACTAACGGGACTTAAATGTTAATTTTTTGTTTTAAGGTTTGCATCCGGACGGTTAATCTATATAACCGCATAGTTACAACATGTAACCGCCCGGATATGTGTTATTAAAGGGTTTTTGAGCTTGATGTACAACCGTACAGGTACAACATGCACCCGTACGGTTACATCTTTTGTTGGCCGGTTACAACCTTGCAATTGCACGGTTGCAAAATGGGTATAAATACCCAAAATCAGAATCGGATAACCCTTGTGCTCTCATATTTGTCTAAGTGCTTATTTCTTCAAAAATCACAAATTGCTAGAAGGAGTTTTTGATCTCGTTTTTCATATTCTTCTCGTATTTCTGATCAATTTCATCTATTACAGGTATCTTTTCATCTATTAAATCTCACGTTCTTGACTTGTTTTTAGTTCCTATGAACTATAGATCAATACAGGGATTTTGATGTATTTTTCTTGAAGTTATTGATTAGAATTTGTTTATCGGAGGTATTGGTGTTGTTGCAACGTTTTATTCGATGATCAACACTTGTTTTGATGGATTTGGGTTTTTGAAAACCCTAACAGTCCGTATGAATGCAACCGGACTGTTACACACTGCAACTGCACGGTTGTGAACACAAACGAGCACTCTTTCGTGCAACCACACGGTTGTGAAGAAATTTCATAATCTAAGTTTAAAAATGGTGCATCCGTGTGTAATAGGACTGCACCCGTACAGTTTTCTTGCAACCGGGTTTATCTTTAGTACAACCATATGGGTACACATCATAAACCCTAATTGTGATTTCTTGACTAATAATTTTGGTGTTTGCAATTTTGTACTCATTTGTTTCAGATTTAGCCATGTTCGGGACTCCAGTTTCAAATGTTCCTACTACTAAGGCTACTGGCTCTGGTTCCGGTCAGCCACGTGCTGAAAAGAGATCCAAATCTCGAAGGGTTACTAAGTCTCAATCTAAGAAAGCTGCTGAGCATAATAATGAATTGCAGGTGGGACCTAACAACAACATGATTGCAAATTTGAACAAGATTGAGTATCTAGCTAACTATCATGGGATCACGGAGTTCCTTGAGAGATCTCGTATCTCCACATCAATCTCTCTTAATGTGCCAGCTTATGTTTCTCATCAGCAAGAATTTTAGAAGAATGCTACTCTATCGAAGACGATGGATGGGGAACGTCGAGTTGATGTTCTAAATAGTACTGTTCCGGGTAAGGACATTGTCGTTATCGAAGGGCATATCAGAAGGTTGTTAAATTTCCGTGATGCAGCGGACATGAAAACAAGACTAAATTTAGGACTAGTCAAAGGAGGTTTTCAGAGATGCAAGTACTCTGGTGATTTGACAAAGTCTAAAGTCCTGAAGTTGGGTTTCTGTCCTACTTTTAAATACCTGGCTCATGTGATTGTTCATTGTTTAAGCTCAAGGAGAGAGGGCCATGATGAATTGAACTTCGTAATGCAGTCTATGATGGTAGCTTTAATTTTGAATCTTCCGTTTAACTTCTCTGGGGTTATATTCGATTACATGATCGAGAACAGAAAGTTCAAGTCTGATCCTTATTTGCTTTATCCACGATTCCTCCAGCTTGTTATCAATTCTCAGCATACTGAGCTAGTCAAGGAGGATAAAGATCTTATCAAGTTGAATGTGATGACAAATGAAATGGTAAGGCGAATGATTTATTACAAGGGTAAAGTGGCACCACCAAACCGTCCACTATTCGATCACTTGAAAAAGGCTGACTACGTAGCTCGAAATCCAAGGATGTGGAGGAATGAGGATAGTGATTCTGACAAGGAAGACATTGTTCCTGATCTTTCTGAGACGGATGATGAAGAAGAGGTTGTGGAAGTTGGTTCTCAATCTGGTCGTGCTACCGAGGACTTAGATAATTATAGTTTGGAAGACAAGGTGACAGAAGGTGGTGAATTGCTGATGTCCTTAAAGCGAAAGGAGGTTGCTGAAAATGAACATTTGAGAAAGCCAAAGAGGATAAGAGGTCATGTGAGAAGAGCTGTTGATCCTTCGGGTGGTGCTTCTGCCACTTCCACAGCAACTCAATAAGCTCAGGCTCCTCAAGTGCAACCTACTCAGTCAACCCAACAAGTTCCACCACCACCAGCTACTTCTACTCAGACAGGCAGTTCATTGATTCTTGCGACTACTGATCCTGCATTTATGAATCTTCAGACTACTGTGTTTGGTTTGATTAATAAAGTTAATTATTTGACTGCCAATAACAAGGGGAAGAAAAAGGAGGTAAATGATTTGAAGGAGAAAGTTAATTTCTTGACCTCGGAACTTGAGAAATCAAAGAAGGAGGCAGCTAAACTCAAACAGTTGTCAGAGAAACAAGCTAAAAGGATCAGACGGTTGGATCATCGTGATCTAAAGTTTAAAGAAAAGCTGGAAGCTGATCCCTAGGATGGGAACATTCGATTGAAAATGAAGCATCGTGATGATGACCTTATGTCTACCGAAAGCGAATTCTCGTCAGACTCTTCATCTGAGAAAACAGAGAACGTAAGTCAAATTCAGGAGGTACATTTTCCTAAACCTCTGTCTGTTGATATTCATAAGTTAACATATTTCTTGGACAATCAAGGTACAGTGATTAGCTCGCTGAACTATGATGTGGAGGAGGGAGAAATTGTACATACGATGACAGATGAAGAGGTAGCAAAGATGTTTGGGATAGAGGTTTACCAGTTGATTGCTACGGAGAAAGCTCCAAACACTGCTGGTACACGTGAAAATAAACATACTGGTGATGATAGTGCTGAAGAAGTCATTATTGAAGATGCTTCTGATGATGAGAGTGTAAGTGAAAATATTAATAAGGAGAACCTACCAGAGTTTGCTGATCTATTCAAATAACAAAGTGATGATATGTTGAATCATAAAGTGGAAGAGAAGCGAACTGCTGAAGAAGGTGAATCTTCAGGTGTTAACAAGGATGGTGAGAATATCGATAATGTTAACAAATAGAAAAACCAAGAATGGAGGGAGTATCAAAAGTCATGTACCAAGGCTTGGTTTACGAAAGCACCTTTGGAACCAAAGTACAAGTTTTTCTATGATCGAACAGGTAAGGTTACAGGTGGAAAGATTCTGAGCTGGGCGTATTTGAAAGATTTGAATTACTTTGCAATTAGAAGAGAAAGTGGAGTTGACTATTTCAAGCATGCTGCTGATATGAAAACTCTTCCATATTTTGAAATGATGGAACTTGCTAGACTGCCACTGCTATAGCATGAGTCTGATGGTTGGGGTCAGTGGATGCAGTACAAGATCAAGAAAGAATTCAAGTACGGCTGGTCTGTGTTAGAACCGCAGTTTCCAAAGGTTTCATATCGTACTGATCAATCTACGGGAAACAGAGTTAGAGTGGTTAAGTATAAGTGTGCCAGGACAATGAAGCATGCACCAGTTCGCAGGATGCCATAGAATTTTGGAGATCATTTTTGATGGTGGTATTATGACGGGCGAACTGAAGAAGCTGTTATTTTGCTGCATAATCTTAGTGGAAGCTTAGATAAGATAAGGATTAAGGTGGATCAGGAATTTGTGCAAGGAGGATATCAAGGTGTTGCAGAGACACCCAATTTTTCATGAGTTGTAGAATATGGAACAAGCCATTCAGTTTAACAAGGCTGTTCGCACATGCTACGTGTATGATATTCATGCTTAAATGTTTAATCCTTTGAATTTGGAACTTATGAACTGTGGATGTAAACGTTTTAATTTTATCTTTCATTCGATATGGTTGTAATGACTTAATTTTAACGTTTTTATCTATGTACTGTTATGTTTGCTAGATTGCATGTTTGTTCATTTATTTTGCAGGTGGAGTGAATTTGTTGATTTGTTTAATGAACTGGGTCCTAGGGGGAGTTTGTTGGTGCATTATAGTCCCCAAGTTCATTACGATCAAGTTAGAATACTTAAACGTTTAATCTTCACCACTGGAATGCAATCGTACGGGTGCAGAATGCAACCGTATGGATACACAGTGCAACCGGACGGTTGCAGGGGTGTAACCGCATGGTTGCACACGCTGTGCATATATATAGAGAACTTCGGTTTCAATGTTTAGGTTAACGTTCCTAGCCGCACTAAAACGTCTAAACCGATTCTCTGGTCATCTAACATTCATCTAGGTCGATCTTTAACACCCTAAAGTCGTTCTATATCTAAAGATCAAAGTATATTTGTGTGTTTTGAGTATAAAACCCTATATCGAGATTTTTCCTCACTCGATATAGTCGATTAGGTCATTTAATCCTGTTTACACGATCCTACAATTAGTTTTATTTATATCTCTTTAATTAGTTTAATATATGCATTAAAATATGCATAGTATTATGAAAGTTGAATTCCATTTATACTTGCATAGTTGCGTATATTGAAAACAACCAAAGTACAAGTGTACTACAGTAGAAACTCTATAAAATAATACACTTGGGATCACCAAAATTTATTAATTAAAAGAGTTATTAATTAATCGATAAATTAATAATTATTAATTTATATATTAATTAATATTTTATTAATTTATAGTAGAATACTTAGTTTACAAACACCTTTCAACCTTCCACTTAATTATTGTATACAATGCATGTATATCAAATGAGCAGTCCAATTTTGAAAGAAACCTCCAATTTCCCACCTTATTATGCTTCTTGTGTTCAATGTATCACTTTATAGACATTAAAAATATTTTCTATATAATACAAGATCAAAATAGGTTAACACAAATAAATCATACACACAACATGGCTTTCCATCTTAAAGGTGTGAAAAAAACAACAACAACAACAGGCGAGATTCGAAGAGCATTATGCAAGCACAACAAGGAATTATTAATTTATATTTTATATGGGGTCTAAAGAAATTATCAAATTTGTATTATCTTATAATTTTAACGAATTATTAATTTATCACCCTATCCCCGAGTCGGAACCGGCAAAAAATATTATCTTAGAGAGTTTATTAAATAATCGAGTATTAATTTACGAGTTTCTACTGTACTACAACATAGTCATAACTTTTTAATATGTATATTTAGATTTATAAAGAAGCTTTTCTTTATAATAAATATTATTGCTTATGTTGGTGCATAATCCCTAGTTCTACGTATCATTTGTTTACATTCGGTCACGTAATAATATTTAATATTGTGACTATTGAATTGTTATGTGTGTGCGTTAATGTTTTATATCAATAGTTAATCTGCCAACACAGTTGACCGAGTGAGTCAACTCACTCGACCAACTGAATATACACAGTCGATCGAGTGTCTTAGACAGTCGACCGACTGTGTCTAGTGACAGTATATATATATGGGTTTAGGCCTTCTTTGTGAGGATACTCATTCCCTTAACCCTAGACTGTGCCTTATTCGTACCAGTCGTTCCCTACGTCCAAACCAACCGAATAACCAAGTTAGGAGTCGTTCTAATCTAGATAAACACCCTAAGTTTGATTCATCCGATCCCGATACGATCCGTTATTCGATTGATCCTTGTTTTAGAGTTTTTCGCCCCTAGATCGAGTTACAAATGATACGACTACAACGGACGGTTTTACTCGTGCGGTGTCGTTAGGTCGCAGGACGTCCGGTTCGGTGTAGCACACAGAGGTTTCTCGTTTAATTTATATTGTGCGGGGCCTAAATTTACTTTTTAACTTTCTAATGTAGAAGGTGTAAGTTAACCTAGGGTCGTGTTTTTGAATGGTTTAACGAATTGAAGATCCAGTGGATAATTGTCTATTATTTAAATTACCTGGATAGTAGTTTGTTTTAAGTTAAAAGTCCTAATTGCGGAAAGGTAAATAAAGTGGGAGGATGTCCGGAGTGTGAAGATCAGGGAAATGTTGACCAAGATATCAGTTTGGGCTAGGGAAAAGTAACTCTATTGATATTCAAGCTTATGATTGAAGTGGTGTAGATCTGGTTGGATGAGCCAATTACATAGACCTACTTATCTCTAGACTCTCAGAGTTCTCGTTGAGTAGCGAAAACTATATCACGTGGTTGTATAATTGAAATGTGACTATACCTCGGAGGTTATCCTTAGTAAAGCACTAGGTCTATTAGTGAGTTGAGTTCTAATCGTAACCCTCGTTATCAGTTTGGTTAACTGAATAACTGTAGTGACCCGAACTTTTCCATGTTTATATATATTAAATGAAATTGATATTTACATGATTAAGTGTTTCCAACATGTTAATCAATCAAACTTATTAAGACTTGATTAATTGGAATAGGTTTCATATAGACAAATGACCACCCAAGTTGACCGGTGATTCACGAACGTTAAAACTTGTAAAAACTATACGACGACATATATATGGTTATATATATAGTTAACATGACTTTATTATAAGTATGTATCTCATTAGGTATTTTAACAATGAGTTATATACATAAAAATGAGACTATTAAATTAAGAAACTCGAAAACGATATATATAACGATTATCGTTATAACGTCTTACTAGGTACATATGAATCATATTAAGATATTGATACACTTGGTTAATTATGTTAAATGATAAGTAAATATATCATTAAGTGTATTAACAATGAACTACATATGTAAAAATAAGACTACTAACTTAATGATTTTGAAACGAGACATATATGTAACGATTATCGTTGTAACGACATTTAATGTATATAGATCATATTAAGAGATATGCGTACATCATAATATCATGATAATATAATAATTTAAAATCTCATTTGATATTATAAACATTGGGTTAACAACATTTAACAAGATCGTTAACCTAAAGGTTTCAAAACAACATTTACATGTAACGACTAACGATGACTTAACGACTCAGTTAAAATATATATACATGTAGTGTTTTAATATGTATTCATACACTTTTGAAAGACTTCAAGACACTTATCAAAATACTTCTACTTAACAAAAATGATTACAATTACATCCTCGTTCAGTTTCATCAACAAATCTACTCATATGCACCCGTATTCGTACTCGTACAATACATAGCTTTTAGATGTATGTACTATTGGTATATACACTCCAATGATCAGCTCTTAGTAGCCCATGTGAGTCACCTAACACATGTGGGAACCATCATTTGTGTGATGACCCGTCCTTATCCACCTGGACGAAGTCATCAACATCTGGTCCCATTGCGAGGTACTGACCTAAATATGCCATGTACGACTCCAAGTAATATCTTTTAAAATGAGCATATGCACAGCAGAAGATTCCTTTCATACCTGAGAATAAACATGCTTAAAAATGTCAACCAAAAGGTTGGTGAGTTCATAGGTTTATCATAATAATCACTTCAATATATTAATAGACCACAAGATTTCCGTTTATAAATATATGTACACTCGCAAGTGTATAAAAGTATTCTATAAGTTGTAGGCACCCGGTAACAAGCCTTAACGTTCATGTTTTACCCTCTGAAGTACACCATATCAGATGTGTTTAAAATAACCTCGAAGTACTAAAGCATCCAATAGTCAGGATGGGGTTTGTCAGGCCCAATAGATCTATCTTTAGGATTCGCGCCTACCGTACATAGACAAGTAGTTTAATGTTACCAAGCTAAGGGTATATTTCTGGTTTAAACCCACATAGAATTAGTTTTAGTACTTGTGCCTATTTCGTAAAACATTTATAAAACAACGCATGTATTCTCAGCCCAAAAATATATATAAAAAGGGAGTAATGAAACTCACCATACTGTATTTTTGTAGTAAAAATACATATGACGTCATTTAACAAGTGCAGGGTTGATCTCGGATTCACGAACCTCAATGAATTGGCTTTTTAAAAAAAATAAATAATACTCATGGCCAGACTCAAACCCGCGATCTCTCGGTTAAACCAAACACCCCTAACCATTTGATCTATCTCATTTTTCTGAATCTATTATCACTCTAAATATATTTATCCCGTTATTCTGTTATCTTCTAATTACTACATCAAACCACCATCATTTCTTTTTCTTCAAAGTCACCATTGTATATTCGTCAACATGATCTTGTATTATCATCATGATCATAATTATCATTATTATAATACCATCATCATCTTCTCGTATTTACCATAACATCTTATCATTCATTCATTATCCTAACTTAATCATCTATCATCACCATATCTTATCATCATCGAACATATTATGATCATCACTCCATGATATCATATAGATACCATCATTATCGATCTCATTATCATTATCACATAATCATAATCAATTATCATAATCATATTATTAATGTTATCACCATCATCGTTATCGAACATAAAATCATATTTATCATTATCATCTCACTTATGATCATTAATATTTCATTACCACCACAATCGTAATCGTTACACCATCCTCTCGCTAGCTTCTTCACAGCCTTCATTGTAGAACTGAATTAGAATGGAAACAGAAGTCAGATAGCAGCAACAACAATCGAGTGGGGTTTCAGGTGGCCCAATAACAGATCACGGCCCAACAGAATTTAGGATCATCTCAGCCCAACAGAAAACCGTTATTTGACCTAGATGAAGCCCGATTCTAAAACAGATAAATTTGATTAATTCGCTGGCATAAAATCGTGGAATCCAGCAAGGCACTCTATTAAGTTGGCGGCCATTCATAAAGTTATACAATAGCAGATAACTTAATTCAATAAAAAAAATAGGAATAAAGGCTGCTGCAGTATTTGTCATCGTGGATTAAGAATATAGTAGGTGTGCAAACAGAAGGAATAAAACTCAAGGATTTCAGACTGCAGAAAGAAGGAAAAAGAAAAAAAATAACGATGGTGGTTTGAGATGAGGCTGTTTGGTTTGCACGAAGAAACAGTAATATGGGTTTGTTGGTGTTTGATTAGCAAACAGAAAAACAGAAGCATTAATAGATGTTGCTGCAGTGAATGGTGACGGATTGTAGGGGTTCGTGGTGGTTGTATTGGTGACGGAATGATGGTGGTGGAAGTGAGTGATGGTGGAGCTCGAAGGAGAGGTGATAGTAGATTAGAAGCTTGCATGTGGTTTTCATGAAGGAGAAGATGGCAAGGTAACACAAGATAGTTTAGATATTAAAGTGGGTTTTGGTTGTAATTGAAATTGAAATAGATATATAGATAGTTTGAGTGTTGGTGGGTTTTTGTTGTTCGATTCGAATCAAAACAGAAACATAATTTAACCATTATAGTTTAGATGATGTAAAAGATGGTGTGAATGATTTTGATCGATGATGGTGTTAGGTCTTCCTTATAATTATAACAGGAATAAGATCATAACAGAAAGTGATTGTCTTTGTGGTGGATTGTGGTGATCTAGGGGTATGGGTGGCATCTGTGGTGGTTGTATTCTTTGATCGAACCCGAAACAAAATAGCAATGTAGCAGTGTTAGCTAATCATGGTTGCAGGTGGCGGTTTTATGGTTGTGCGATGGTTTTGCAGCTGAACGGAAATAGTAGAAACAGATGCAACAGAAGCTGTAATAAAACTGCAGGTTTGGTGGTTTCTCTTGATCAGAAACAGAGAAAAAAATATATATTAGGTGATGGTGATTTAGCGAGGAAGAAAGGGAGAGAGAGAGAGGAAGAGAGAGAGGTGAAAGGTGAAAGGTGGTGAAGGTGGTGGTAGCCGGTGGTTCTTGGAGAAGATGGAGATTGATCGAGTATGTATGTGTTAATATATATGTGTCTTCTATTCTAAGTATGTATATATATAAATATAATATATATATATATAACTCAAGTTTATGAAGAAACATAAAGTAGACATAGTAATCCTCAATTATTTTTCAATTATCACGGGTAAGTTATTGTTTGACAAGTGGGTCGTTGATTGATTGAGTGTACATATATATATCTATATCATAGTTAATATTTATATATATATATTATTAGATAGTGAAAGTAATTTAAAACAAACACAGTCAATTACAGTTAAGCAGCCGAGTTTGATGGAATGTGGGTGACATAGTGGTATGTGAGTCATCCTTCAGTTTTAGTGGGAGTTAAAATGAAATGTGGTGGATATCAATTTGTTATCCTCTCTAATAATTAAGAGACATGGTGAATTTGTTTTAAACAATAGAAGTGAAGAAGCAATGTAGTCCAACGAAGATTTTAGCTTCAAGTGTTCTTTATTTTCTTATGTAAACTTTATTTAGTTAATGAGTGTTTGTTGTGAGGTCTCTATTAGACACAGAAAATGAATTCATAATATGCAAGTGGGTGTTATTGAAATCAATTATACATAAATATAAGGATATAAATCCAACAATTAACTCATTTATTATTTCAAATAATATTTCAAATTATTATATATATGTATCTATTTACAAATAGTTGTTCGTGAATCGTCGGGAATGGTCGAAAGTCAAATGAATATATGAAACAGTTCAAAAATTTTTTAGATCCACCCTAACAGACTTTGCTTATTGTGTTGAAAATACAATATCGTATCGAGAGTTTGATTTAAAACTAGTCGAAATTTTCCGGGTCATGACAGTACCTACCCGTTAAAGAAATTTCGTCCCGAAATTTGAGTGAGGTCGTCATGGCTAACAATAAAAATGTTTTCATGATGAATATTAGTTGATGTATAGAGTTTTATCGTTATTGAGTGATATCGATAAAACGATTCGATTATGTGAAGCGTACAAGTGAAGCTGTCACAAAAGATTGAGATATAGATTTAACTTTTTGACGTAGTCACGGTGGATTTCCGGAATTCAAGGAATTTAAAGAAATCTTCTAATCAGGAAGAAAATGAAATAGCACGATTTATTAGCAAACTATTGGAATTACGGAAAAACATAATTATCAAGGAAATATTTCCGTGATATGCTTAGAGATTAAGTAGAATGAAAGAGTCATGTAACATGGCACATGATGAGGGCAAGGTCTGTGAACCATCATCACATTTCATTAGAAATTTAGCATAACTTACTGTGATATAATCACGTTGGCCGGGCGTCATTATATTATATTAACCCATGCTTCAATTCCCAACACTTCTCCACAATTCATTCATAATTTATACGGAAGTTTTTAATATAATGGAATACAGAAAACACGGAGAGATAGATAATTTCGGACAAGAATATTTATAAAAATATCCTCAGAAACATCAAAGATATTTACGATGATATTTTGGAATTTCTAAGTTCAAAGGTTGATGAAGAAAAATTTTTCGCAAGATTTTAACATGACCTCGGAGCAAGATATTCTCTAAAGATTTCCATCGAATTCAGAATTACCTGGATCCTTTGAATATAGGGTTTGGTCCTTGTATTTGTCCTTGGTCTTCTTCATGGTTTGCTCAATCTATTTCTCAATACTAAATTTTTCTATCAAGTGCTCCTAACACTTCCTTCTTTATCATCAACTTTTGGCTATTAAGACCATCTACAACATGCTGCTTCGTCAGCATTCTCAATGTTAACGAATCTTGATCATTAGTTATCAAATCGAGGTGTTTTCAGGAGAATTGCGTTTTGATATTATTAAACGCTGATAGTAGTTTGGTGGAATATAAAAGGTTCCTCGATAACAATAGAAGAGCACGCATATATATATCAAAATTATAATAAAGTTGTTTATAACGAAAAGTCGAAGTTGACTTGTTGAAGCTATGACAAAATTGACTAATTTGAAAAGAATTGATATGTTATTTTCGGTAATAACTAGGCCAAAGGAGCTAGCACTGATATATGTTAAACGTTTACTTAGTTTCCGAGGGTTTTTTTTTTCCAGGTGCATAACTATATGCATCAATCTTTTCTTCCGTACGTGAAATGCGGTTGGTTCATTCTCCCAATCGAGGTGTTTTCAAGAATCATGAAATATTTGAACATGGATTGGAATCGTCAAGATTCAGATGAGGTTTAAGATGAAATCAAGTGGCAAACTTGAAGAATTATTTAGTTTCATATATTATAATCAATATTTTAATTCATTTTAATTGTCCAAAGTTAGTAGTCCAATAGTCCAATAGTTCATATATAGTTTAATATATAACATTCGAATTAATTAATACGTATCGTGACCCGTGTACTGGTCTCAGTATTGATCACAACTCAAACTATATATATATTTTGGAATCAACCTCAACCCTGTATAGCTAACTCCGTCATTTGCATATAGAGTGTCTATGGTTGTTCCAAGATAAATATATAGATGGGTCAATATGATATGTCGAAACCTTGTATACGTGTCCCGTTATTTAAAGTGCGTAAAATAAATACAGAAATTAAATGACGATAAATAAAATTGCGAGAATGTAAATTGCGAGAATGTAAATTGCGAGAATTAAATTGCGATAAATAAAATGTAACCAGTTAGCTAGGAACAGTTAGCTAGGAACAGTTAGCGTGGATTCTTAACAATATTTCAATTAGTTAGTTCGTTTGTTTCTAACAAATTTTACTTTGTTCGATGTTTTCTTCATTATGCCACTTGTTGGATTCTGATAGGTCAAAATCCAAATATGAAATTGAACGAAAATGGATTCTGTGGTGAACGGATACGTATATCTATGGATACAAGCAGAATAGTGACTGACTGTTGAATCAGAGTCGAAGAATGTACAGTGCAACTTATTAATGTGAAATCTAAATATACCTCGGGTGTTACCTACCCGTTAAAATATTTTCACCATTAACAGTTTGTACAAAATAATTTTTAATTACAATCTTTATGAAAATATACTTGCATATATATTTCCTTCAGATGTAATCATGGATTTAATGAGTCAATAAGATATTAAACTCATTTGATTTATCGTTAGTACTAGATTACATAATCTCTAAAACATTAAAGATTACATAATCGCCATGTAGAACAAAGATAAATGATGTAGAACGATATGCAGAACGATGATTATGCTCGAGGTACAGAATGAGATGTTGAGGCATGTGATGTTGATGGTACTGGTGCTGTTATTGATGGTACTGTTGGTGCCTGTGATGTTGCTGAAGCTGGTAAATTTTGCACCATATTCTCCAAATTGATTTCTAGAGCGCGAAGTTCGTTAACTTCTTCCATTACTCCGGGATGATTGTCGGTCGAAACGAGCGGATGAATGAGATTCAAAATTTTAGATAGAATATAATCTTGGCGAGATATTCAGAAAATGAGAGAGAAAATAGTATTACGAACAGGTTTGCCGGTAAGTGCCTCAGATTCTTCGCAAAGAGGGGAATGTGGTGGATGGAAAGGATCGCCTTCTTCTCGTTTCCATTGATTAAGTCAACTACGAACCCATCAGATGAATTGGGGATGACTGATTGGTTGATTCATTCTGGTGACGCTGATAGGTGAAACTCCATATCGGAATAGCTGTTGGAATCTGAGAAATTTGAACTGGTTGAGGGATTCATTCGTACAATCAGATGAAAGACTTTTCGATAAGAAATAGATTATAGGATGTAGATTAGTACCCTGCAATACATAATTTACATATGCATATATAATACTAAAATCCCATAAGTTACGGAGAAATCTACGGAAGCTGTCAGGCAAGCCTACAGTAATAGATACGCTAAGATATGAATTTTTGTCTGTACACTATTCATGTAATCCAGGCAGTAAGATATGTCTAGATTAAGAATGATAAGCAAGTGATTTCCTAAGAATGATAAGCAGGTAATTTTCGACACGAAATGATAAGCAAAACTTTTGACATGCCGACGCGGTCGAAGTCCAGACTCACTAATGCATCCTAACGACTATCAGTTAGACACACTAATGCAAGACCTGGTTCGCTAAGACCACCGCTCTGATACCACCTGTGATGACCCGTCCTTATCCACCTGGACGAAGTCATCAACATCTGGTCCCATTGCGAGGTACTGACCTAAATATGCCATGTACGACTCCAAGTAATATCTTTTAAAATGAGTATATGCACAGCGGAAGATTCCTTTCATACCTGAGAATAAACATGCTTAAAAATGTCAACCAAAAGGTTGGTGAGTTCATAGGTTTATCATAATAATCACTTCAATATATTAATAGACCACAAGATTTCTGTTTATAAATATATGTACACTTGCAAGTGTATAAAAGTATTCTATAAGTTGTAGGCACCCGGTAACAAGCCTTAACGTTCATGTTTTACTCTCTGAAGTACACCAGATCAGATGTGTTTAAAATAACCTCGAAGTACTAAAGCATCCAATAGTCAGGATGGGGTTTGTCAGGCCCAATAGATATATCTTTAGGATTCGCGCCTACCGTACATAGACAAGTAGTTTAATGTTACCAAGCTAAGGGTATATTTCTGGTTTAAACCCACATAGAATTAGTTTTAGTACTTGTGCCTATTTCGTAAAACATTTATAAAACAGCGCATGTATTCTCAGCCCAAAAATATATATAAAAAGGGAGTAATGAACTCACCATACTGTATTTTTGTAGTAAAAATACATATGACGTCATTTAACAAGTGCAGGGTTGATCTCGGATTCACGAACCTCAATGAATTGGCTTTTAAAAAAAAATTAATAATACTCATGGCCAGACTTAAACCCGCGATCTCTCGGTTAAACCAAACACCCCTAACCATTTGATCTATCTCATTTTTCTGAATCTATTATCACTCTAAATATATTTATCCCGTTATTCTGTTATCTTCTAATTACTGCATCAAACCACCATCATTTCTTTTTCGTTCAAAGTCACCATTGTATTTTCGTCAACATGATCTTGTATTATCATCATGATCATAATTATCATTATTATAATACCATCATCATCTTCTCGTATTTACCATAACATCTTATCATTCATTCATTATCCTAACTTAATCATCTATCATCACCATATCTTATCATCATCGAACATATTATGATCATCACTCCATGATATCATATAGATACCATCATTATCGATCTCATTATCATTATCACATAATCATAATCAATTATCATAATCATATTATTAATGTTATCACCATCATCGTTATCGAACATAAAATCATATTTATCATTATCATCTCACTTATGATCATTAATATTTCATTACCACCACAATCGTAATCGTTACACCATCCTCTCGCTAGCTTCTTCACAGCCTTCATTGTAGAACTGAATTAGAATGGAAACAGAAGTCAGATAGCAGCAACAATAATCGGGTGGGGTTTCAGGTGGCCCAATAACAGATCACGGCCCAACAAAATTTAGGATCATCTCAGCCCAACAGAAAACCGTTATTTGACCTAGATGAAGCCCGATTCTAAAACAGATAAATTTGATTAATTCGCTGGCATAAAATCGTGGAATCCAGCAAGGCACTCTATTAAGTTGTCGGCCATTCATAAAGTTATACAATAGCAGATAACTTAATTCAATAAAAAAAATAGGAATAAAGGCTGCTGCAGTATTTGTCATCGTGGATTAAGAATATAGTAGGTGTGCAAATAGAAGGAATAAAACTCAAGGATTTCGGACTGCAGAAAGAAGGAAAAAGAAAAAAAATAACGATGGTGGTTTGAGATGAGGCTGTTTGGTTTGCACGAAGAAACAGTAATATGGGTTTGTTGGTGTTTGATTAGCAAATAGAAAAACAGAAGCATTAATAGATGTTGCTGCAGTGAATGGTGACGGATTGTAGGGGTTCGTGGTGGTTGTATTGGTGACGGAATGATGGTGGTGGAAGTGAGTGATGGTGGAGCTCGAAGGAGAGGTGATAGTAGATTAGAAGCTTGCATGTGGTTTTCATGAAGGAGAAGATGGCAAGGTAACACAAGATAGTTTAGATATTGAAGTGGGTTTTGGTTGTAATTGAAATTGAAATAGATATATAGATTGTTTGAGTGTTGGTGGGTTTTGTTGTTCGATTCGAATCAAAACAGAAACATAATTTAACCGTTATAGTTTAGATGATGTAAAAGATGGTGTGAGTGATTTTGATCGATGATGGTGTTAGGTCTTCCTTATAATTATAACAGGAATAAGATCATAACAGAAAGTGATTGTCTTTGTGGTAGATTGTGGTGATCTAGGGGTATGGGTGGCGTCTGTGGTGGTTGTATTCTTTGATCGAACCCGAAACAAAATAGCAATGTAGCAGTGTTAGCTAATCATGGTTGCAGGTGGCGGTTTTATGGTTGTGCGATGGTTTTGCAGCTGAACGGAAACAGTAGAAACAGATGCAACAGAAGCTGTAACAAAACTGCAGGTTTGGTGGTTTCTCTTGATCAGAAACAGAGAAAAAAATATATATTAGGTGATGGTGATTTAGCGAGGAAGAAAGGGAGAGAGAGAGAGGAAGAGAGAGAGGTGAAAGGTGAAAGGTGGCGAAGGTGGTGGTAGCCGGTGGTTCTTGGAGAAGATGGAGATTGATCGAGTATGTATGTGTTAATATATATGTGTCTTCTATGCTAAGTATGTATATATATAAATATAATATATATATATAACTCAAGTTTATGAAGAAACATAAAGTAGACATAGTAATCCTCAATTATTTTTCAATTATCACGGGTAAGTTATTGTTTGACAAGTGGGTCGTTGATTGATTGAGTGTACATATATATATCTATATCATAGTTAATATTTATATATATATATTATTAGATAGTGAAAGTAATTTAAAACAAACACAGTCAATTACAGTTAAGCAGCCGAGTTTGATGGAATGTGGGTGACATAGTGGTATGTGAGTCATCCTTCAGTTTTAGTGGGAGTTAAAATGAAATGTGGTGGATATCAATTTGTTATCCTCTCTAATAATTAAGAGACATGGTGAATTTGTTTTGAACAATAGAAGTGAAGAAGCAATGTAGTCCAACGAAGATTTTAGCTTCAAGTGTTCTTTATTTTCTTATGTAAACTTTATTTAGTTAATGAGTGTTTGTTGTGAGGTCTCTATTAGACACAGAAAATGAATTCATAATATGCAAGTGGGTGTTATTGAAATCAATTATACATAAATATAAGGATATAAATCCAACAATTAACTCATTTATTATTTCAAATAATATTTCAAATTATTATATATATGTATCTATTTACAAATATTTGTTCGTGAATCATCGAGAATGGTCGAAAGTCAAATGAATATATGAAACAGTTCAAAAATTTTTTAGATCCACCCTAACAGACTTTGCTTATTGTGTTAAAAATACAATATCGTATCGAGAGTTTGATTTAAAACTAGTCGAAATTTTCCGGGTCATGACAATTTGGCAACTAGCATGAAATATCTCATAAAATTACAAAAATATGAGTAATCATTCATGACTTATTTACATGAAAACAAAATTACATATCCTTTATATCTAATCCATACACCAACGACCAAAAACACCTACAAACACTTTCATTCTTCAATTTTCTTCATATAATTGATCTCTCTCAAGTTCTATCTTCAAGTTCTAAGTGTTCTTCATAAATTCCAAAAGTTCTAGTTTCATAAAATCAAGAATACTTCCAAGATTACAAGTTTACTTCCAAGTTTTCTAAATCCATTCCAAGTAATCATCCAAGATCAAGAAACCTTTATTACTTACAGTAGGTTATCTTTCTAATACAAGATAATAATCATATTCAAACTTTAATTCAATTTCTATAACTATAACAATCTTATTTCGAGTGGAAATCTTACTTGAAATTGTTTTCGTGTCATGATTCTGCTTCAAGAACTTTCAAGCCATCCAAGGATCCTTTGAAGCTAGATCCAATTTTCTCATTTCCAGTAGGTTTATCCAAGGAACTTGAGTTAGTAATGATGTTCATAACATCATTCGATTCATACATAAAAAGCTGTCTTATTCAACGTTATAAACTTGTAATCACTAGAACATAGTTTAGTTAATTCTAAACTTGTTCGCAAATAAAGTTAATCCTTCTGACTAGACTTTTAAAATCAACTAAACACATATTCTATATCTATATGATATACTAACTTAATGATTTAAAACCCAGAAACACGATAAACACCATAAAACTGGATATACGCCGTCGTAGTAAAACCGGGGGCTGTTTTGGTTGGGATAATTAAAAGCTAAGAAGAACTTTGATTTAAAAGCTATACTTCTGTAAAAATTATTTTTCTTATGAACATGAAACTATATCCAAAAATCAGGGTTAAACTCAAAGTGAAAGTATGTTTTTCAAAATGGTCATCAAGATGTCGTTCTTTCGACGGAAATGACTACCTCTTTCAAAAACAACTTGTAACTTGTATTTCCGACTATAAACTTATACTTTTTCTATTTAGATTCATAAAGTTAAGTTCAATACGAAACCTTGGCCACTGGAATCACTCAAAACGGATTAGAAACGAAGAAATGGTGAGTAAACCAAGATTGATAAAAACTACTCATTTTACCTACGTGAAAGTTAGTAATAAATCTATTCCAACCATAACCTAATCAACTTATATTGTATATTATGTAATCTTGAGATACCATAGACACGTATACAATGTTTCGACCTATCATGTCGACCCATCTATATATATATTGCGGAACAACCATAGACACTCTATATGTGAATGTTGGAGTTAGCTATACAGGGTTGAGGTTGATTCCAAAATATATATATAGTTTGAGTTGTGATCAATACTGAGATACGTATACACTGGGTTGTGGATTGATTCAAGATAATATTTATCGATTTATTTCTGTACATCTAACTGTGGACAACTAGTTGTAGGTTACTAACGAGGACAGCTGACTTAATAAACTTAAAACATCAAAATGTATTAAAAGTATTGTAAATATATTTTGAACATACTTTGATATATATGTATATATTGTTATAGGTTCGTGAATCAACCAGTGGCCAAGTCTTACTTCCCGACGAAGTAAAAATATGTGAAAGTGAGTTATAGTCCCACTTTTAAAATCTAATATTTTTGGGATGAGAATACATGCAGGTTTTATAAATGATTTACAAAATAGACACAAGTACGTGAAACTACATTCTATGGTTGAATTATCGAAATCGAATATGCCCCTTTTTATTAAGTCTGGTAATCTAAGAATTAGGGAACAGACACCCTAATTGACGCGAATCCTAAAGATAGATCTATTGGGCCTAACAAACCCCATCCAAAGTACCGGATGCTTTAGTACTTCGAAATTTATATCATATCCGAAGGGTGTCCCGGAATGATGGGGATATTCTTATATATGCATCTTGTTAATGTCGGTTACCAGGTGTTCACCATATGAATGATTTTTATCTCTATGTATGGGATGTGTATTGAAATATGAAATCTTGTGGTCTATTGTTACGATTTGATATATATAGGTTAAACCTATAACTCACCAACATTTTTATTGACGTTTAAAGCATGTTTATTCTCAGGTGAATACTAAGAGCTTCCGCTGTTGCATACTAAAATAAGGACAAGACTTGGAGTCCATGTTTGTATGATATTGTGTAAAAACTGCATTCAAGAAACTGATTTCGATGTAACATATTTGTATTGTAAACCATTATGTAATGGTCGTGTGTAAACAGGATATTTTAGATTATCATTATTTGATAATCTACGTAAAGCTTTTTAAACCTTTATTTATGAAATAAAGGTTATGGTTTGTTTTAAAAATGAATGCAGTCTTTGAAAAAACGTCTCATATAGAGGTCAAAACCTCGCAACGAAATCAATTAATATGGAACGTTTTTAATCAATAAGAACGGGACATTTCAATAACAACGTGCCGTGTTGATTGAACACTGATCACAAACGGAAGGATTCTGTCGAGTTAAGTTGACAAAACCTTAAATGGAAACTAACAACCATTTCATCATACTAATGAGATCAAACCAAAACAAACATTATACAGCATTAAAGTTGATATACTGAAAGTAAAGCAGACAGAAACCTAACAGATACCTAAACAGTTGATATGACTTAATCCTAGGGCAACAATCAAACAAGAACATGCAATAGGTGAGACGACCCGTCCCAATCCATAAGGACGAATACAATAACATATGGATACATTGCAAGGTATTTGACCTCTATATGATACATTTTACAAACATTGCATTCGTTTTTAAAAGAAAATTTTCATTACATCGAAAGATGATAGGCATGCATACCATTTCATAATATCCAAACTATAAATGACCTAATCTATCATTTATTTAACAATAATCTTTATCGAACTCAACAATTTGAATGCAACGTCTTTTGAAATATGCCATGAAAGACTCCAAGTAATATCTTTAAAATGAGCAAATGCACAGCGAAAGATTTCTTTAATACCTGAGAATAAACATGCTTTCAAGTGTCAACCAAAAGGTTGGTGAGTTCATTAGTTTATCATAATCAATCATTTCCATAATTTTAATAGACCACAAGATTTCATTTATTCAATAATCATACACTCGTAAGTGTTTAAAATTCATTCGTATGGATTGAACACCTGGTAACCGACCTTAACAAAATGAATCTAGAATATCCCCATATATAATCATCGAAGTACTAAAGCAGTTCAAATTCTCTGACTGGGGCATGTCACAGCCCATAGATCTATCTTTAGGATTCACGTTAATTGGTGGCAATTATAATAAACATCAATTCTTAGGTTACCAAGTTCAACAAGGGCGATATCCGGTATAACAATTCAACCATAGAATGTAGTTTCGATTACTTGTGTCTATTTCGTCAATCATTTATAAAAGCGCATGTATTCTAAGTCCCAAAAATATATATTGAAAAAGCATTTAAAAGGGAGCAAATGAAACTCACCATACTGTATTCCGTAGTAAAAATGCATATGACGTCATTGAACAAATGCAAGGTTGGCCTCGGATTCACGAACCTATATTAATTTTATATATTTATATGTTGGTCAAATTTGTCTAACAAATTAGGTCAAGTCATAGTGTATCACAATCCTAATGCTCGAGACTACTATGCAACAGTCAACAAAAGACAATTTGACTCAAAATGATTTTCAAAATTTATACATGATTATTATATAGTTTAAATATAGTCGTTTTATATTTTTAAATATTTTTAACAGATTTATTAGAGTAAATAATATAATTCATTTATTAAATAATAAAATTTTATATGAAAATTTATATAATAAAAAATATACTTTTATATATCTTAAGTAATAAAATTTATAAAGTTCATTTAATATCATAAAAATAATATGATAGGTATTATTAATGTAAGTATTTTACACGTAAAAAATATCTTTGTATCACATATTTATTTGATAAAATAATATCGATAATAATAATAGTAAGTAAAAGTTGTATTGTTTTGTAATAATAATTATTATTATTCTACTACTAATAATAATAATATTTATATTTACGAAAAATGGTATTATGATAAATTGCTAATTCTTATTAATAATAATAATAATGAAATTTTTATATTAACAATGATATTTCTATTAAAAATAATAATTTTTGTAAAAATTATAGGTTTAATATTAATAATACTTTTATTAATAATAGTGATAAAAATAATGAAAAACAGTAATTTTATCTAAATCAATAGCTTACGATATTTTAAATTTCATCATGATACACATACTCATTATTTCTTAATCGATTCATTTAATATCTTTTAAATCGTCTTTTATATCGCGTTCATATTAATGATAATAATAGTAATCATAATAATTAAGTGTTACTAATATTAGTTTTTAATTATAATAATACTAATAATAATAAATATTATGATAATATTAATGATAATACTAATAACTATTTTAATGATAATAATAATAATAATAATACTAATTATAACTTTAAAGATAATAACGATAGTAAAAAAAATAACAATTTTTAATGATAATACCTTTTATTGATAATGATGATGATTATAATAATAATAATAATAATAATAATAATAATAATAATAATAATAATAATAATAATAATAATAATAATAATAATTAGATAAAAACTATAACGACGATAATAACGACGATAATAATAATCATTTTTTAATAATAATACAAAATTTCAATTGACTATAACTTCTAATCCGTTCATCGAAACCATTCGATATCTAAATGAAAAATTCTTAATTTTTCACTAGCTTTCCAACGACATGCATATCTTATACCTTATCTCAACCACATATGTAACTAACTCAGGGTTCAACATAACTATCTAACGACAATATCAAAAATACGAGCATGCATAATCCTATATACTCGAGCACTAGTCAGGGATACACTAATAATATATAAAAGTTAAGTTATGAGTGCTCACGTATCAATATTGAGATTCAATATTGCAGGAAAGGTACGTAGACGCAACGGAGATGATAAACACTAGTTTGACCTCACGAGCATACCCTCGAACATTACCCATCACCTCCATAGCTATAACCCATAATTTCCTTAGCCCTATCCTACTCGAAAAACCCGTCTTGAAATATCTCGCTCAAAACTTCGTCGTAGTATTTTATGTGAATAATAATAATACTAATAATTATAATAAGATTATTAATAATAATAATCTTAATAATAATAATAATAATAATAATAATAATAATAATAATAATAATAATAATAATAATATTAATATTAATATTAATAAATATTACGGAGTAGATCAGAGAGATGGATGGATTGAATCGAGCAGCAAAACGATCGAGCTTTATACACAAATCCTGAAACTGACACCTCCGAGATTGCGGAGGTTTTGTGCCTAAATGCTCCGCGATCGCGGAGCTTTTCTGTCCAGCTCATTCCCAATGATTTCAAGGCTGCCGACGGTTTATATAATATTATATATATAATATATTTTAATTTATATAATTAGTTATATATTATATTATATTCACATGCATAGTTGACTTGTAAAATTAGTTCCGATGACTCGTACGTTGTCACTCGACTTATGATCCGGTTTCGGTTTCTCGAACGCATTTTTGTACGCTTAGAAAACTAGTACTTTATGTTTAATGACTCGTACTCTTATCAAAATATAGATCTAAATCATTAGTAAGGTATATTACACGAAGTGTAACTTATGCATTTGAGTGTTTTGGTTATTAGCTTTTATAAATCCTCGTCTCGTTGTATATACATATTATCGAAACGTTTTATGACTAAGTTAAAATATATGTATATTTATATTTTCATTTCAAAATATAAATTTGGAATATTTATTTAACAATAATTAATATATATAGTTTTTCAAAGCTAATGATATTCAAAACTTATATATTTTGAAATCGTTTAATTAATAAGAAATATTATTTCGTAGCATTTGTATTTTTAAAGTTTAAAAATTGATATACTTCATTTATATACAAATATTTACAAAGACATTTTAATAATCAAATTATTTTATATTCAAAATCATTTTATTACCAAGTTTATAATAGTAGAAGTTGTTATGTCATAATACATTCTTAATAATAAAAGTCTATTATATCGAAAAACATTTTTGTTTAAGGAACTATATGTGACGATCACTCCAAATCCATATGGACGAACACGTCATTCATCGATTTCATTGCGAGGTATTTGACCTCTATATGATACGTTTTGTAAACATTGCATTCTTTTGAAAAGGCACACCATAAATGAATATTTAAATCAAAGGTTTTCGACATCTAATGATTTCTACATATAGACAATCACCGTAAATAATAGTTTACAATAGTAATTCCGTTGACAATGCAGTCAAAATAAGATACATGGTGATGATTTGGTGAATGCAACGTTTCCTTGATAAATATGCCATGTAAGACTCCATGCACATAGCTTGTCTAACATATAAGCAAACAGCGGAAGACTTCTAGGGAACCTGAGAATAAACATGCTAACAAGTGTCAACACAAAGGTTGGTGAGTTCATAGTTTTAGTGTTTTGCATAATCTGTATATAAAGGTGGATCACAAGATTTCAGGTGTTTCATCCAGAAACGTTTATCAAAATATTCTACAAAATTGAGCACCCTGGTAACTAAACTTTAACGTATATCTAATAAATACCCCTGTTTTAACATACATGCAACCAACATGTACAATACACGCAAACCAACGTGTACTAAACTCAAATAGCATACGTCTGTTTTATAGTTCAGGCTAGGGTTTCTATACCTGGAACAGATGGGGATGTCAAGCCCTATGGATCCATATACAACTACTCGTGCCCACCAGTTCTTATAACCGGCAGTTACTAGTTACCAAAGCTAAGGGATTTTCGGTTCAAAATCAGTGTAGAATTTAGTATGTACTTGTATCCATTGAGTTTAAAATAAAGTGCATGTATTCTCAGTCCAAAAATATAGATTGCAAAAACAATTAAAAAGGGAGCATATGAAACTCACCTTAGCAGCATATAAAGTCGTTCACCAAAACGTGACTGAAACTCGGATTACCAAATAATCGTAGATCTCAACCTAGAGAACATATATTTTTCAATAAATGTCTATCAAGCTAGGTCTGGTCATAGTGTATCATAATCCTAATGCTCGATATCGACATACAAAAGTTATCCAAAGTCGTTTTAAAAAGTCAATTTTGACAATAGTTCACAAAACGTGATGTACCTTATATAAGGATTCATTTACTCGGTTGGTAATATTCCAAAATCCATTTTATCAATCTCGTAAACAAGTTGTTTAAATATTAATTACAGATTCAAAAGCAATTCCAATTAATGTCAATCATAATTCAGTTGATCATATCTTTTAATCCGTTCATCGAAACTATTCGGTGTCTAAATGAAAAGTTACTGATTTTTCGCCAGCTTTCCAAAAACATGTATATCATATACCTTTTACCAGTAATATATGTATTTAATTCGTGATTCATTATAAACTATTTAACGACGAAATTTAGCATACAAACATGTATAAATATATATACTCGAGCACTAGACATGTATACACTATTAATTTATAAAAGATAAAATATAAATGCTTACGCATCAATATTGTGATTCAATATTTCAGAAAAGTACGTAGACGTAACAGAGATGATAAACACTAGGTTTGACTTGCGAAATAATACCCATGAACATTACCCATAACTTCCATAGTTATAACCCATAATTTCCTTAGCTCTATCCCGCTCGAAACCCATTTTGAAAGTGACACGCTCATGACCTCGTCGTAGTATTTTATGTACTAATACTACTAATAATAATAAGATTAATAATAATATTAATCTTAATAATAATATAAATAATAATAATAATAATAATAATAATAATAATAATAATATAATATATATATATATATATATTTCATACGGAGTAATAATAAGAATATATGTGTGATAAGTGTCGAGCAAAATGCCATTTTATAGCATCAGGCCAGATTTTTGCCTCCATGTGATCGCATGGATTTCTAGGCTTGAAGCCATGCGATCGCATGGCCTCAGATTCCAGCTCACAAATTTTTGTATTCTTGTTTGTCGAGATGTTTTAATAATATAAATATAATATATTTAAATTATATAATTAATTATATATTATATTAAATTCACGTGCATAGTTGACTTGTAATTTTTGTTCCGATAAGTCGTACGTTGTCACTCGACTTATGTCCCGGTTCCGGTTTTTCGAACGCCCTTTCGTACGCTGAGAAAACTAGTACTTTTTGTTTCGTGACTCGTACCTTTGTCAAAATATAAACTTAAATTATCCATAACTATACCACTCAAAGTACAACTTATACATTTGAGTGTTTTGGTCATTTACTTCTACAAATCATCGTCTCGCTATTTGTTAATATATATATAATAACAATTCGTTTTATGACCAAGTTAATATTTTATTTTATCGTATTATTAAATATATAATTTCAATATTAATAAACATGTTATAAAATGCACATCGCACATTATTCATATAACTAATTCTAACAGTTAATATTACTTATTTATCGTATGTGTTATTTAAACAAATACACTTAATTAACCAATCTTATTATATCGAAACACGTTCTCGCACGTTTGAAACAAAACCAATTTAATATTATGCAGTTTAGTTCTCCATTAACTTTTATCTAACACTTTACCATTTTCCGAATACCGTTAAAAATGAATGATTTCTCAAATCAACGTGGACCTCTCAACAGAGACTCGTAATAATATCATAATCCTTAAGAGACTCAGTAAATATCTTTTACTTGAATCGTTTGTCATAATCTTTTAACTCCGTAGTTGAATATATCAATCAGATAATCCAACCTATAAGTTTAATGCACAGTATCATTTACTTAACACTTTGTTACGTTTTCAAGTTATAGTATTTGTATCTATTTACATATAATTGTTCGCGAATCGTTGAGAACAATCAAAGGGTAATTGAATAGGTCAAAATTTTTTAGATTCAGTTTAACAGACTTTGCTTATCGTGTCAGAAACGTTAAATCATTCAAAGATAAAGTTTAAATTTGGTCAAAAATTTCTGGGTTGTCACAGTACCTACTCGTTAAAGAAATTTCGTCCCGAAATTTGAGTGAGGTCGTCATGGCTAACAATAAAAATGTTTTCATGACGAATATGAGTTGGTAAATAGAATTTTATCACCATTGAATAATACGGATAAAACAATCCGATTACTCGAAGCGTATGAAAGAAGTTATCGTAATAGAGTGAAATGGAGAATAGAGATTCGTCTTATCTCTTGATGTAGTAACGATTGATTTCCGAAATTTAAGGAATAGAAAATCTTCATAATTTAAATAAGATTTGATTCTTCGGAATTTAAGGAAATTAGGATTACCTTTGATTAAATGCGTAATCTGCCTCGATTGCTATGTCTAGTATTTTGCTATAAATTGACCTCTTCCGTTTCATTTATTTTCACCACTCCTATAATCTTCTTTCTTATTTCATACTTACAAAAGATTTGTGAAAATGCTTCATCCAGTTCTGATTCTTGATATTTTCTTAGCTATCATATCATTCATTCTTCTTTTTCATCGGCCACCAGAGGAGGTTATTTTCTTCTACTATTACCTTGGGGTTATATTGTTTTTCATTCTCCCGTGTTTTTATATTGCTATATGCATTGATATACATGGTTTGTAATTTCGGGGTTGTTTTCGGGCTTTATATTTTCCATTATATTTCGGAGCTTCATGCTTTCGTTTTCTTTTCCCGACTTTAAGTCAAGCGAATAATGGTCCAGAATTCGTAGGTATGAATTTCAGAATGAACATAATTAATGTTCTAAGAAAGAAACGGTAATGGCACAATCTGACTTGTCAAATTACCAGAATACCTCGAAAAAGACCGAATCATCAAGAAAAATATTTTCTTGATATGTTTAGAGGTTAAATAGAATGAAAGAGTTATGTAACATGGTTCATGATGAGGGTATGATCTGTGAACCTTTATCACGTTCCATTAGAAACTCAGCATGACCTATTGTAATATAATCACGTTGATCAAGTGTCATTATATTATACTAACTCATGCTTCAATTCCTAACACTACTTCAAAAACATCCATTTTTCAAAATTTTCAGAAATTAGAAACAAAAATAGTTTCTTTTATGATGTAACACAGATAGCGTGAAGAGATAAATAATTTCGGATGATAATAGTTATGAAGATATCTTCAGAAATATCGAAGATATTTATAATGAAAGATATGATAATATCTTAGAATTTCTAATATCGAAGGATGATGAAGAAGATTTGTTCGTAACGGATTTTGAGTCAGGAGCAAGGTATTCGTTAATGACTTCAGCAGATACTGAATCATTTGTATTCTTTGAAGGCAGGTTTAGTCTTTGTGATTTGTCCACAGCCTCCTTCATGGTTTGCTCAATCCGTTTTCAGTTCCAAACCTTCTCTTTTTCTCAGTTTTACCACCATACTATTCTTTATCATCAAACTTTTGACTGTTAAGGTCGTTTACAGTTTTTGCTGCTTCATCAGCATTTTTCCATAATTCGGAGAACTAGTTTTGCAGTTTGGGTATTTTTCAGAAACTTCACCTTCGAAGTAAATAAGTCTAGGAGATAGACATTATATGTATATATATAACTGTTGGCGTAGAATTTCTGCGAAATTCGAAATACTGATTGCTAATTTCCGGTAGTTGGTATGACAATTACCGTTACAAGATGTGGATGAGTACATGATAGGGTTTCAATGAACAATTATAATGATTTTTTAGAGAGACTTTAAGTCACAGATTAATGAATTTGCTGGTACATTTACTGTTAATGTGGTGGAACATGAAAGGTTCCCCAATAACAAAAACATATATGCCAAAGTTACAAGTCTGAAAGGTCATCGTTGACTGGTTGAATGGTTGATAATACTGGATACTTTTGAAAAGGAATTGCAAGGTTATTTTCAGTAAAAACAATGCTAATGGATCTTGCACAGATTTAAAGTCAAAGTATAGCTTTGAAAGATGTAGAGATCTAAGAATGATGTCACCGGTTCAGAGTTATGACTTGGATTCTGATCCGTCAATATCAGAATATGTAATTGAATTTGTATGAAAACGATTGTATATCGTTGTGAGCATTGTTAATAATTTTTGAATCAAAGTTGAAGAATGTACAGTATAATATATTAATTGTGAGCTTATATATTTCCCAGGAATTACCTACCCGTTAAAGATTTCACAAGTAATATTTTGTATAAAAGAATTTTCATTACAGTCTTTATGAAAATATATGTATGTATATTTCTTCAGATGTAATACGGATTTAATGAGTTAATATCATATTAAGCTCATTTGATTTTCGGCTTGACTTAGAAATGATTAATCTCTAAAACATTAAAGATTACATAATCTTTGCGGAGTTTTTCACTAATGAAATCAACACTTCATTATTTATTCTTATTGATATTCCTTGGTGAAGGATGTTGATGCTCGTGGAATTTTTGTGAACCTTACAAGGCACAGATGATGTTTTCTGGAAAGTTTCGAGTACATCGAAAATGAAAATGTAAAATCAATTATGTAATTGAATAATACACTTGGTTTATTATGAAATGGAATTCATTAAGTTGAAACAGAGATTGTAGTTAACAATGGTTAAGTTGTTAAGGAAGGATGTACATCATTGCATATTAGTAATATGAACTAACCGAGTAGTACCTACCAGTTAAGATTCACACGTAATAGCTTAGTACGAAAAGATTTATTTTGATTTCAAAATTCATATATATTAAATATACATAAAATTTCTTCAGGGGAAATGAGTTAATACTTCATCGGTTATTGTTGCTGGTATTTTTTGATAACTACGATGCGTATGACGTTGATGTTCAAGGTACATATTGTGATGTTGAGGCTTGCGGTGCGGATGTTGTTGGTGGTGGTAATGGTACTGTTAGTGTTGTTGTCGGTGGTACTATTGATGCCGGTGATTCTGCTGGTTCTTGTAACCTTTGCACCATATTCTCCAAAGCCACTACCCGAGCGCGAAGCTCGTTGACTTCTTCCACTACACTGGGATGATTGGCGGTTCGAACGAGCGGATGAATAAGATCCAGAATTTGAGAGAGTATATGATCATGACGAGATATTCTGGAGATGAGAGAGAAAATGGTATTACGAACAGGTTCGCCGGTAAGTGCTTCAGGTTCTTGGCCAAGAGGGCAATGTGGTGGATGGAAGGGATTGCCTTCTTCCTGTCTCCAATAATTAAGTAGGCTACGAACCCATCCCCAATTCATCCAGAATAGATGATGGCTAATTGGTTGATCCATTCCGGTTACACCGTCTTCGAAATTCAGGTGAATATCCATATCGGAATAGCTGTCAGAGTTTAAGGAATTTGAACTAGATACTGGATCCATCTTGTATAATTAGGGAGATGATTTTTGATATGAATTAGATTATAGAATTTAGTTTGGTATTCTTCAATACATAATTTACATATGTATATATAATACCAAATTCCATAAATCACGGAGAAATTTTCGGAAGATGTCAAGAAAAGTTTACAGTAACAGATACGCTAAGATATGAATTTTGTCTATACACTATTCATGCAATCAATGCAGTAAAATGTGTCTAGACTAGGAATGATAAGCAGGTAATTTCCGACAAGAAATGATAAGCAAAACTTTTGACATGCAGACACGGTCGAAGTCCAGACTTACTAATGCATCCTAACAACTATCAGTTAGACACACTCATGCAAGACTTGGTTCACTAGGACCAACGCTCTGATACCAACTGTGACGATCGCTCCAAATCTATATGGATGAACACGTCATTCATCGATTTCATTGCGAGGTATTTGACCTCTATATGATACGTTTTGTATACATTGCATTCTTTTGAAAAGGTACACCATAAATGAATATTTAAATCAAAGGTTTTCGGCATCTAA
Organism: Rutidosis leptorrhynchoides; assembly: GCF_046630445.1. Classification (NCBI taxonomy): domain Eukaryota; kingdom Viridiplantae; phylum Streptophyta; class Magnoliopsida; order Asterales; family Asteraceae; genus Rutidosis; species Rutidosis leptorrhynchoides. The sequence goes on along the minus strand of NC_092342.1, from coordinate 353,703,335 downwards.
TGATTTCTACATATAGACAATCACCGTAAATAATAGTTTACAATAGTAATTCCGTTGACAATGCAGTCAAAATAAGATATATGGTGATGATTTGGTGAATGCAACGTTTCCTTGATAAATATGCCATGTAAGACTCCATGCACATAGCTTGTCTAACATATAAGAAAACAGCAGAAGACTTCTAGGGAACCTGAGAATAAACATGCTAACAATTGTCAACACAAAGGTTGGTGAGTTCATAGTTTTAGTGTTTCGCATAATCTGTATATAAAGGTGGATCACAAGATTTCAGTTGTTTCATCCAGAAACGTTTATCAAAATATTCTACAAAATTGAGCACCCTGGTAACTAAACTTTAACGTATATCTAATAAGTACCCCTGTTTTAACATACATGCAACCAACATGTACAATACACGCAAACCAACGTGTACTAAACTCAAATAACATATGTCTGTTTTATAGTTCAGGCTAGGGTTTCTATACCTGGAACAGATGGGGATGTCAAGCCCTATGGATCCATATACAACTACTCGTGCCCACCAGTTCTTATAACCGACAGTTACTAGTTACCAAAGCTAAGGGATTTTCGGTTCAAACTCAGTGTAGAATTTAGTATGTACTTGTATCCATTGCGTTTAAAATAAAGTGCATGTATTCTCAGTCCAAAAATATAGATTGCAAAAACAATTAAAAAGGGAGCATATGAAACTCACCTTAGCAGCATATAAAGTCGTTCACCAAAACGTGACTGAAACTCGAATTACCAAATAATCGTAGATCTCAACCTAGAGAACATATGTTGGTCAATAAATGTCTATCAAGCTAGGTCTGATCATAGTGTGTCATAATCCTAATGCTCGATATCGACATACAAAAGTTATCCAAAGTCGTTTCAAAAAGTCAATTTTGACAATAGTTCACAAAACGTGATGTACCTTAAATAAGGATTCATTTACTCGGTTGATAATATTCCAAAATCCATTTTATCAATCTCGTAAACAAGTTGTTTAAATATTAATTGCAGATTCAAAAGCAATTCCAATTAACGTCAATCATAATTCAGTTGATCATATCTTTTAATCCGTTCATCGAAACTATTCGGTGTCTAAATGAAAAGTTACTGATTTTTCGCCAGCTTTCCAAAAACATGTATATCATATACCTTTTACCAGTAATATATGTATTTAATTCGTGATTCATTATAAACTGTTTAATGACGAAATTTAGCATACAAACATGTATAAATATATATACTCGAGCACTAGACATGTATACACTATTAATTTATAAAAGATAAAATATAATTGTTTACGTATCAATATTGTGATTCAATATTTCAGAAAAGTACGTAGACGTAACAGAGATGATAAACACTAGGTTTGACTTGATAATACCCATGAACATTACCCATAACTTCCATAGTTATAACCCATAATTTCCTTAGCTCTATCCCGCTCGAAACCCATTTTGAAAGTGACACGCTCATGACCTCGTCGTAGTATTTTATGTACTAATACTACTAATAATAATAAGATTAATAATAATATTAATCTTAATAATAATAATATAAATAATAATAATAATAATAATAATAATAATAATAATAATAATAATAATAATAATAATAATAATATAATATATATATATATTTCATACGGAGTAATAATAAGAATATATGTGTGATAAGTGTCGAACAAAATGCCATTTTATAGCATCAGGCCAGATTTTTGCCTCCATGCGATCGCATGGATTTCTAGGCTTGTGGCCATGCGATCGCATGGCCTCAGATTCCAGCTCACAAATTTTTGTATTCTTGTTTGTCGACATGTTTTAATAATATAAATATAATATATTTAAATTATATAATTAATTATATATTATATTAAATTCACGTGCATAGTTGACTTGTAATTTTTGTTCCGATAAGTCGTACGTTGTCACTCGACTTATGTCCCGGTTCTGGTTTTTCGAACGCCCTTTCGTACGCTGAGAAAACTAGTACTTTTCGTTTCGTGACTCGTACCTTTGTCAAAATATAAACTTAAATTATCCATAACTATACCAGTCAAAGTACAACTTATACATTTGAGTGTTTTGGTCATTTACTTCTATAAATCATCATCTCGCTATTTGTTAATATATATATAATAAAAATTCGTTTTATGACCAAGTTAATATTATATTTTATTGTATTATTAAATATATAATTTCAATATTAATAAACATGTTATAAAATGCACATCGCACATTATTCATATAACTAATTCTAACAGTTAATATTACTTATTTATCGTATGTGTTATTTATACAAATACACTTAATTAACCAATCTTATTATATCGAAACACGTTCTCGCACGTTTGAAACAAAACCAATTTAATATTATGCAGTTTAGTTCTCCATTAACTTTTATCTAACACTTTACCATTTTCCGAATACCGTTAAAAATGAATGATTTCTCAAATCAACGTGGACCTCTCAACAGAGACCCGTAATTATCATAATCCTTAAGAGACTCAGTAAATATCTTTTACTTGAATCGTTTGTCATAATCTTTTAACTCCGTAGTTGAATATATCAATCAGATAATCCAACCTATAAGTTTAATGCACAGTATCATTTACTTAACACTTTATTACGTTTTCAAGTTATAGTATATGTATCTATTTACATATAATTGTTCGCGAATTGTTGAGAACAATCGAAGGGTAATTGAATAGGTCAAAATTTTTGAGATTCAGTTTAACAGACTTTGCTTATCGTGTCAGAAACGTTAAATCATTCAAAGATAAAGTTTAAATTTGGTCAAAAATTTCCGGGTTGTCACACTATATATATAGCTTTATAATAAAAAGCTTAAATTATGCTAATTCTATATAATCAATTTACCTTTATAAATAACAGATTGCAATAATTCAGTTTTTGAAATCGTTTTCTTACGTTTGAAAATATGACATTCGAATATTATGAAATCCAGTTTTCCACTAACTTCTGTCTAACCTTCGTCAATTGACACATTTGTTCTTACATGTAAATTACTTTATTAAATATTCTAGATACCGTTAAAGAATGGTTTCCTAAATCAATGTGGACCTCTCAACAGAGACTCGTAATCATAATTCAATGTATCTGATAACTCAATCATTTGATATTATCTTATAATTCCATCGATAGACATATTGAAACAAATACGTTCATGTAAAGTATTATTCGTTTAATACTTTGTTAATATTTCAGGTTATAATATATACACATATACATCTATAATCATATTCATTTATATAATGGTTCGTGAATTGTCGAAATTTGGTCGAGGTTAAATGAATGTATGAACACAGTTTAAAATTCTTGAGATTTAACGTTACAGACTTTGCTTATCGTGTCAGAAACATATAAAGATCAAGTTTAAATTTGTTCGGAAATTTCCGGGTTGTCACAGTTCCTATCCATTAAAGAAATTTCGTCCCAAAATTTGATTGGGATGGTCATGATTGACAATAAGAATGTTTTCATGACGAATATGAGTTGGTAAATAGAGTTTTATCACCATTGAGTAATATGGATAAACGATTCGGTTACTTAAAGAGTACGAGTGAAGCTATCACAAAAAAATGAAATGAGAAATAAAGTTTCGTCTTAACTTTTGACGTTGTCTTTGTTGAATTCCGAAATTCAAGGGATTTAAGGAAAATTTTCAAAATCTAAAAGATTTGATTCTCCGGCGAATAAGGAAATTAGGACCTCTCTAATTAAATGTGGAGATCTTCCTTGATTTCTCCATTAGATATTTCACTATAAATTAACTTCTTCCGTTCCATTACTTTTACCATTCCTATACTCAATTCCCAAATTCAAAAGATGGTGAAAATGCTTAATCTAGTTCTGATCCTTATCCTTATCCTTACTATCGCAACAATCATTCTCCTTTTCCAACTTCAACCAGAGGAATATGTTTACTTCTACTTCGCCCTTGGGGTTATAGTGTTTTTAATTCTCCCGTGTCTTTATGTTGCGATAAACATTGATATACACGGTTTGTAATTTATGTATTGTTATCGGGCTTTATATTCTTCCTTATATTTTGGAGTTTCATACTTTTGTTTTCTCTTCCCGACTTTAAGTCAAACGAATAATGGTCCAGAATTTGTAGATATGAATTTCGAAATGAACACAGTTAATGTTCTAGGAAAGAAACAGTAATAGCACAATCTGACTTGTCAAATTACCATAATTTAAGGGAAAGATAGGACTATCAAGAAAAATATGTTCTTGATATGTTTATAGATTAGACCGAATGTAAGAGTCGTATAACATGGCACATGATGACGTTATGATATGTGAATCATCATGTTTCATTTAGAAACTCAGCATGAATTACTGTAATATAATCACGTTGATCAAGTTTCATTATATTATACTAACTCATGCTTCAGCTCCCAACACTATTTCAAAAATATTCCTATTTTAAACTCGAATGTTTCAGAATTTAGAAACTAAAATAGTTTCTTTTATGATGTAATACAGATAGTGCGAAGAGGTAAATGATTTCAGATAAGAATAATTATAAAAATACCTTCAGAAATCTGGAGGATATTTATAATGAAAGATACGATAATATCTTAGAATTTCTAATATCAGAGGATGATGAAGAATATTGTCCGCAGGGGTTTAAGGTCAGGATCAAGGTATTCATTAATGAATTCAGCAGATACTGAATCATTTGGATTCTTTGAAGGCAAGTTTAGTCTTTGTGATTTGTCCACAGCCTCTTTCATACTTTGCTCAATCCGTTTTCCAGTTCCAAACCTTCTCTTTTTCTAAGCTTTGCCAGCACCCTATTCTTTATCATCAAACTTTTTACTGTTAAGTGTTAGGTTTTAACAAGTTTCATAATACTTAGAACATTTTAAGAAACAAATGAAAGCGGAAGCATGTAAGTATTATCATTTAAAACTTGTATTCCTTTAACCTTTTAAAGTTAAAACCCAATTAGGATCAAGTTGTGATATATGCTTACAAACTACAAGATAGTAAGGAGGTTATACCTATTCCAAGCTAGGTAATGAATGATGAAGATGATGATGATGAATAGAGCTCCAAAACTATGAAACCTCAAGTTGTTATACCCCAAGCTTATCACCAACACCTTGTACTTTGGTTAGGATTTATTATCACTTGAAATTAGCTTGCAAAAAAAGTTTGAGAACCCTTTCTCCCTCACAAAACTCACGGCAGACAGCAGCTCCAAAGGAGTGTTTTGTGCAGTTTTTTTTGAAGTTTACTTGGTGTGTTTGCATGTACTAGTGATTCCCTAAAAACCTTGGTACTTATGCCACATGAATATATGAAGTAACCACTCATGTGGCTAGTCAAATGCATGCTTGGATGGACTCCAATGCCACTAGTATTTTTATAAAATGGTTTTATAAAACATGACAATTTTTATAAAACTTGCTCATTTTATAAACTTGCAATTTAAATTTTATGCACATTCCATTTTATATAAAACCAATTTATATAAAAATGCAACATAAATTAATTAATCATTTAACCAATAAATAATTAAATCCATATTATATAAATTATTCCATAATTTATATATATATATGTACACATCAAGTAAAATTTAAGAAAACCAATTTTCTTTAAAGTTCAAGTGTCGCGTATTTGATCAATGAACCAATCGTTACAATCAAATACTAATAAGGTGTCGGTAAGCTTGTTATTGGGTATGACCCGACTTGGATCACAACATATTCGCCACATTAATTTAATATGTCTCTCGGGCATACGAAAAACCTTCAATCTCCCACTTGCACGAGAAACATAAGAAATTAATGCAAGTGATGGATACAGCCTAACACACCGTCCATCACCCCTAATATGTTATGACTTTGTGCCATTCAATAACATCATCCCTTTCGAGTTCCCATCTCGAATATGAATAGGTGAATCTTTCATTATTTCCTTTCGTCCTAGATGTCATGTTAAATCCAAGAGATACAGAGTGATCACTCTCTTATAGATTTAACTTTTCAGGCCTTAGACATCTGACTCTCAACGAATAAGAGGGACAAACTCCATCTTGACTACATACGTCCTAGATATACACCTTGTAATATACCTGAGTTCTTCCTTATGTACTACCATGTTTCAGAATAGTGAAGGAAAGAATCAAGACACAGTACTTGGTGAATATCCGAACCCAATATGTATCTCAGGTCAGAGGATACAATGATATTCGCCTTTACTCAAGATTACATGTGATCAACCACAAAGGCTCTATACAGTAATTCTTGAGAGCGGGTCTTCCAATATTTGTTTCCCACAAATATCTATGAACCTTGGTTGCAACCTTGCCCCACATTCAACCTATGAATGTATACCAATCTGAGTTCATAATAGTCTAAACCTCACACTTGTTCCCACAAATGTGATCGACTACGGAAATTTAGAATAATTGCTTATTCATGGATGAAATATGCAAAATAGGAACATAACTCAAATAAATTAACACCATAGTTATATTAATGAGTTTGAATAATTTCGTTCCGGTACAATACATAAAATAGATCATATCCAATCACTAGAATATCGAAGCCCTAATGCACAAACATGTCCCTCATGTTTTGGCCCATGTAAAAGCTTCGTGAGTGGATCCGCAACATTATGATCTGTATGAACTTTGCGAATACATATCTTTCCTTTTTCAACTTCATCCCTTATGTAGTTGAATCTCCGCTCAATGTGACGAGTCTTTTGATGGGCACGAGGTTCCTTGATTTGAGCAATCGCACCCTCGTTGTCACAAAAGATCTCAAGAGGGTCCTGAATGGAAGGGACCACTCCTAAGTCGTCGATGAATTTCTTCATCCATGCAGCTTCCTGTGCTGCCAATGAGGCGGCAATGTACTCCGACTCTGTAGTGGATAACGCAACAACCTCCTGTTTCGAACTCTTCCAAGAGACCGCACCTCCATTTAATGTAAATACATAACCGGATTGTGATCGAGAATCATCTCGATCAGTTTGGAAGCTCGCGTCCACGTAACCTTTTACAGCGAGTTCCTCCTCACCAGACCCATATATTAGAAACATATCCTTAGTCCTCCTAAGGTATTTCAATATGCTTTTAACAGCAATCCAATGACTATTTCCTGGGTTATTCTGGTATCTACTTGTCAAGCTTAGAGCGCATGACACATCCGGTCTAGTACATATCATTGCATACATGATAGACCCAATAGCAGATGCGTATGGGACTTTCTTCATTCTCTCTTGTTCATCTTTCGTGGTAGGACACTGAGATGAACTGAGAACGGTTCCCTTTTGAATAGGTACCAAACCTCTCTTAGAGTTTTCCATCTTGAACCTTTTCAAGATTTTATCAATGTATGTACTTTGACTTAAACCTATCAATCTCTTGGATCTATTCCTATAGATCCCTATCCCCAATATGTATTGTGCATCTCCAAGATCCTTAATGGAGAAGCAACTCTTTAGCCAAGTTTTGACTCCTTGCATTGTGGTAATATCATTCCCAAATAATAATATATCATCCACATATAGTACAAGGAACATGATAGTGCTCCCACTAGCTTTCTTATATACACAAGCTTCATCACCATTTTTAATGAAGCCAAATTTCTCGGCTTCCTCATTAAAACGATGATTCCACATTCTAGATGCTTGTTTCAATCCGTAGATTGACTTCTTTAACTTGCATACACTTTTAGGATATTTTGGTCAACAAAACCTTCAGGCTGGACCATATAGACATCTTCCATAAGATATCCATTTAGGAAAGCGGTTTTGACATCCATTTGCCATATTTCATAGTCGTAGTGAGCAGCAATGGCAAATAATATCCTAATAGACTTTAGCATTGCCACTGGCGAGAAAGTTTCATCATAATCAACCCCTTGAGTTTGAGTGAACCTTTTGCTACAAGTCTAGCTTTATATGTATCCAAGTTTCCATGTATGTCGGTTTTCTTCTTGAAAAGCCATTTGCAATTGTAATGACCCGCACTTTTTCGATCGTTCTATACTTATAAGATTAATATTTATATAAATTAAACCTTACCAACATGATAAGCAATCCAAATTGTTAAGATTTATGTTTTTGAAAAGAGTTTTACACAACGTTTGACCGTCTAGTTTGACCGATGATATCACGAACTATACAATATATGATAATTATACATACATATTTAACATGATCTAAGGATGTTTTAATATCTCATTTTGTATTAATAACAAAAAGTCATAAGTATATTTTGAAACTACTAACTTAAGTTTTCAAAACAATAACCATACGTAACGTTATTTGACATAAATACTGATGATTTATAATGTTTATACATATATCGTATAAGTAATGTATTTAATCATTTTTAAAGGGCTTTTATACATAAAACAATATAAGTATATTTACAAAAGATAGTTATATTTGAATTCTCGTTCCGTTTCCTCAATAATCCTATACGTATATCTAGGGTACTATACACAGCTTCTAGAAGTATTTACTATTGGTATATACCAATAGAAATCTTCAATTATTGGAATAATATGTCATTCATGACATAATAAATTTTAACTTATCTTAGATATTTTCACTAAAAACCAAATTTTCAAGCCTATAAATAAGCACCATTTCTAACTCATTTTTACACATTCATTTTCCAAATTTTACTTCCAATTTTCACACACACTTGCAAGAACTCTCTCAACTTTTATTTTACTACTTCTTTCCAGCAACTTTACATTTTAAACTTGAGGTTCGTGATATCAACCGGAGACCAAGTCAAATTATATATATCTTCAAGACAACAGTGAGTATATAGTCCCATTTTTAAACTCTAAGTATTTCGGGATGAGAATACATGTATTTTATGTTTTACGTTATGGACACAAGTAACTGAAAAATATATTCTACGTTGAGTTGTACCACTGGCATACTTCCCTGTAGCTTGGTAACTGTTATTTACAGCGGTATTGTAAACGCGAATCCTGTTGATAGATCTATCGGGCCTGACAACCCCAACCGGACTGGACGACCAGTATTCAACGGTTGCACAGTACTTCGTTTCGTGACTACACTTGGTACGGTGTAGTAAGATTTCATAATAAAGGGAATATGCGACGTGATTAAATGTTAAGTATGGTTACCAAGTGCTCAACCACTTAGAATATTTTTATTAAAATGTTTATATATGAAATCTTGTGGTCTATATATATATTGCTGCCGGCATTAAACCTATATCTCACCAACTTTATGTTGACGTTTTAAGCATGTTCATTCTCAGGTGATAATTAGAAGCTTCCGCTGCAACATGTTGAATTTAAACAAGATCTTGAGTATGCATATTTGTGTCAAAAATAAAACTGCATATCGGAGGATTTGTAATGTAAAATATGCTAGAAATCGTATTGTTATCATCACATGTAAAGTTTGTAAGTCTAAGATTATCGCTAAACGATAATCATCTTTATATTGTCTAAAGCTTGTATTATCATAAGAGTTATGGTTTGTAATGTAAAATAAATGCAGTTGTTCTTTTAAAAATGTCGCATATAGAGGTCAATACCTCGCAATGAAATCATACGTTATCTAACACGTTCTTATGGTTAAGGACGGGTTATGACATGTGGTATCAGAGCGGTGGTCTTAGCGAACCAGGTTTGCATTAGTGTGTCTAACTGATAAGTCGTTAGGATACATTAGTAAGTCTGGACTTTGACCGGGTCTGATTTCAAAAACCATTGCTTATCACTGTTGGTTAAAATTTATATGTAAATATTATGTAGTACTAATGAGTTAGTTGTGGTGTGAAAAATGTCGGGCTCAAAACTTGTTATCACATTCAGCGACTCCGAACCAAAATCTTCAGATGGTGTTCCAGTCATTAACCTATCCGATGACGAAAATAATATCTTTGGGGAAGACTCACAAATTCCGGATGAACCGACTATAGAGAACCCGGAAAGTGAACCCGAGGAGGAAAGTGAACCCGAGGAGGAAAGTGAACCCGAGGAAGAAATACAGGAAATTACAAAAGACGAGTTCGAACTAGGAAAGAAACGAAAGGCTAATGAATTAGAAAATTCAAATCCCGAGTTTAGTAAGGATGATGTGGCACCAACTCCACTAGACACTACCACCCCTATTCCCGCTATTCCTATTCGTTCTATCCCGGCATCCAGTTCTTCAGCCCCACAGCCAAAATATAGGCAGACAGCCAGGATAAGCGTTAAGCGATTCTTTGAACCTAAACGTCCTAGAAAATAGACCAAACGATGCGCTGCCGTATTAAACCATGGGATCATATAATGTTTTGTATAATATTATTAGTGTGGTTTGCTTAATATTCGATGTAAGATAAGCATATGTAAAATAGTGAAGTGTGAAATGCAATAATTTTCCATGGTTAAGTATTACTTAGATGGTAGTAATTGATTCAGTACTAAGCTATTAACTATGGACATTAACGGGTAGGTACTACCCTAGATATAATTATAAAACGCTAATAAGAAGAAAAGGCTTTTATAATAATACCTGGTTCATATTATTAATAAGCTATAATGTACTGTAAATATACACTACATCTATAATATTCCATGTGAATAATTATTTTCTTTTCATTCTTATAGAAGAATATGGCGCGATTGAACCGAATGACGGAACAAGAAATCCAGGAACTCATCAATCAGCGAGTGAACGACAGAATGTTATGGGTCGAGGCTGCAAGAGGTGCTGCAGTTAACCCAAATCCTCGTGTGGGGTGCACTTACAAAACTTTTCAAGCTTGCAAGCCCTCATCATTCAGTGGAACAGAAGGACCGATCGGTTTAACCCGGTGGATAGAAAAGATGGAAACTGTGTTCAAAATCAGTGGTTGTGTTGAAAAGGACATGACCAAATACGCATCGTGCACTTTACAAGATAGTGCACTCACGTGGTGGAAAAATTATGTGAAGGCTGTAGGAGGAGATGTAGCTTATGATACTCCGTGGGAAGAATTCAAAACAATGTTAATCAATGAATATTGTCCAAGGAACGAGGTTAGGAAGTTGGAAGATGAGTTACGAAGTCTGAAGGTTATTGGTACTGAAATCACCAACTACAATCAGCGATTCATGGAATTAGTTTTGCTATGTCCTGAATTGGTTCCAACCGAAGAACGGAAGATTGAAATGTACAAAGATGGTTTGCCCAAAAAGGTCAAGGCAAATGTTACAGCATCGAAACCTAAGACAATTCATGAAGCTATAACCATGGCAAACGAGCTAATGGATCAGGTCATTTTGGATAAGAAAGCATTCAATACTGATGTGAAGGTATCAGGTAACAAGAGAAAGTGGAATGGAAGCTATGATCGAGGTAATCAACAACAAACTTTTAAGAAACAAGAAACCCCGAAAGGTGCGGGTAGTGGTTCAGGTTTTGGTTACAAAGGACAAAGTCCTTTATGCAACCGATGTCACAAACATCACTTTGGTTACTGTAGTGTGGTATGCAACAAATGTAATCGACAGGGTCATCTTGCTGAAGATTGTAGGGCTCTCGTTACGAATACAAATGGTGCCAAGACTCCTGCCACCAACGCAAATAGAACTGCTTTGGCTACCATTACTTGTTTTGGGTGTGGAAAACAAGGCCACTATAAGAGCCAGTGCCCGAATCCAGAGAAGAATATCGGACCTGCACGTGGAAGAGCATTTGTTATTAATGCTAAAGAGGCATGTGAAGACCCGGAGCTTGTTACGAGTACGTTTACCATTAATAACTTATCCGCATCTATTATATTTGATACTGGTGCTGATAGAAGTTACGTGTGTAGAGACTTTCACGCTAAATTGAATTGTTCATCATTACCTCTCGATGCTAAGTACATGATTGAGTTAGCTAATGGTAAACTAATTAAAGCCGATAAAATTTGCCGTGATTGTAAAATAAATTTAGCCGGAAAAACGTTTAAAATTGACTTGATACCCGTAGAATTAGGAAGTTTTGATGTAATAGTCGGCATGGACTGGATGTCCAAAATAGGAGCTGAAGTTGTGTGCGCCAAGAAGGCAATTCGCATTCCTCGTAAGGATAAAACGCCAGTAATGATTTATGGAGAGAAGGGTAACTCAAAGCTAAAACTCATTAGTTATTTGAAAGCTCAAAAGTGCTTGAAGAAAGGGTGCTATGCTATCTTAGCACATGTTAATAAAGTCGAAACAAAGGAAAAAGTGAAGAGCATCAATGACGTGCCTGTGGCAAGAGATTTTCCTGAAGTCTTTCCGGAAAAGTTGCCGGGATTACCTCCATTTAGATCTGTAGAATTTCAAATAGATTTAGTACCAGGAGCTGCACCAGTGGCTCGTGCTCCATATAGACTTGCACCGTCCGAGTTAAAAGAACTTCAGAGTCAGTTAAAAGAATTACTGGATCATGGATTCATACGACCAAGTACTTCACCGTGGGGAGCTCCGATTCTATTTGTTAAAAAGAAAGATGGATCTTTTAGGATGTGTATAGATTATCGTGAATTAAATAAGTTAACTATCAAGAATCGGTATCCACTACCGAGAATTGACGACTTATTTGATCAACTTCAAGGATCATGTGTGTACTCAAAAATTGACTTAAGGTCGGGCTATCATCAATTACGTGTCAAAGAAGAAGATATACCGAAAACTGCTTTTCGGACACGTTATGGTCATTACGAATTTTTGGTTATGCCGTTTGGATTGACGAATGCGCCAGCTGTATTCATGGACCTCATGAATCGAGTTTGTAGTCCGTATTTAGATAAGTTTGTTATCGTTTTCATTGATGATATTCTTATCTATTCCAAGAGTGAGCAAGAGCATGAAGAGCATTTAAGGTTGATATTAGAGTTGTTGAGAAAAGAACAACTATATGCTAAATTTTCTAAGTGTGCTTTTTGGTTGAAAGAAGTTCAATTTCTTGGCCACGTTGTTAGTAGCAAAGGAATTCAGGTTGATCCAGCAAAAACTGAAGCCATTGAAAAATGGGAGACTCCTAAGACACCAACGCAGATACGTCAATTTTTGGGTTTAGCCGGTTATTATAGAAGGTTTATTCAAGATTTTTCCCGAATAGCTAAGCCGTTGACAGCGTTAACGCAAAAAGGGAAGAAATATGAATGGACTTCTGAGCAGGAGAGTGCATTTCAATTACTAAAGAAGAAGTTAACTACGGCGCCTATTTTATCGTTACCAGAAGGGAACGATGATTTTGAAATATATTGTGACGCTTCGCGACAAGGTTTTGGTTGCGTTCTTATGCAACGAAAGAAAGTTATTGCATACGCATCCCGACAATTGAAGATTCACGAGCGGAATTATACGACGCATGATCTAGAACTGGGAGCAGTCGTGTTTGCATTGAAGATATGGAGACACTACTTGTATGGGGTTAAATGCACTGTGTTTACTGATCATAAAAGCCTTCAACATATTTTTGATCAGAAACAGCTGAACATGAGACAACGTAGGTGGGTCGAGTTAATAAACGACTATGATTGTGAAATTCATTATCATCCCGGGAAGGCGAACGTGGTGGCCGATGCTTTAAGCAGAAAGGAACGAGAACCAATTCGAGTACGAGCGATGAACATAAAAATTCGCATGAATCTCAACTCACAAATCAAAGAAGTTCAACGAGAAGCACTTACTAAAGAAAATATAGGAAATGAAATAATGAAGAAGTATGAGAAGCAACTCGTTATGCGGGAAGATGGAATTCGATATTTTGCAAATCGTATTTGGGTACCGAAGTTGGGTGGATTAAGGAAGTTGATATTAAATGAGGCACATAAGACAAGATACTCGATACATCCTGGAGTTGGAAAGATGTACCAAGATCTTAAGACACATTATTGGTGGCCTAATTTAAAGACAGACGTTGCAACATATGTTGGGGAATGTTTAACTTGTTCCAAAGTCAAAGCTGAACACCAGAAGCCGTCAGGGTTACTTCAACAACCAGAAATCCCAGAATGGAAATGGGATGGTATTACCATGGATTTCATCACGAAGTTACCAAAGACTGCCTGGGGATACGACACCATTTGGGTGATTGTTGATCGTCTCACCAAGTCTGCACACTTCTTGCCTATAAAGGAAACGGATAGAATGGAGAAACTATTACGATTGTATATAAAGGAAGTTGTTTCAAGGCATGGAATACCTATTTCCATTATATCCGATCGTGATAGTAGATTTACATCAAAGTTCTGGCAATCACTACAGGAGGCCCTAGGAACTCGTTTAGATATGAGTACCGCGTATCATCCGCAAACCGACGGGCAGAGTGAAAGAACGATTCAGACTCTTGAAGACATGCTCAGGGCATGTGTGATCGATTTTGGAAACGGATGGGATAAATATCTACCATTAGCAGAATTCTCGTATAATAATAGTTATCATGCGAGCATTAAAGCTGCGCCATTCGAAGCATTGTACGGAAGGAAGTGTAGATCTCCTATTTGTTGGAATGAAGTAGGAGATCGACAATTAACTGGTCCCGAGATCATACACGAAACGACTGAGAAGATAGTACAAATCAAGGAGAGATTGAAAACAGCCCGTAGTCGCCAAAAGAGCTACGCCGATGTTCGAAGGAAACCGTTAGAGTTTCAGATCGGTGACATGGTTATGTTAAAGGTGTCACCTTGGAAAGGTGTAATACGTTTTGGAAAAAGGGGTAAACTAAACCCAAGGTATGTAGGCCCGTTCAAGATCATCGAACGCATTGGACCGGTAGCTTATCGACTCGAGTTACCGCAACAACTCGCCGGAGTACATAATACCTTTCACGTCTCAAACCTTAAGAAGTTTCTTGCAAAGGAAGACCTCACCATTCCTCTTGAAGAAATCCATGTCGACGAGAAACTACAATTCATCGAAGAACCAATCGAAATCATGGATCGTGAAGTTAAACGGCTCAAGCAGAGCAACATACCGATCGTTAAGGTTCGTTGGAATGCTCGAAGGGGTGCCGAGTTTACTTGGGAACGAGAGGATCAAATGAAACAAAAATATCCACACTTGTTTTCCGATGACGCAAAATAGGTACAATTTTAAAATTTCGGGACGAAATTTATTTAACGGGTAGGTACTGTAATGACCCGCACTTTTTCGATCGTTCTATACTTATAAGATTAATATTTATATAAATTAAACCTTACCAACATGATAAGCAATCCAAATTGTTAAGATTTATGTTTTTGAAAAGAGTTTTACACAACGTTTGACCGTCTAGTTTGACCGATGATATCACGAACTATACAATATATGATAATTATACATACATATTTAACATGATCTAAGGATGTTTTAATATCTCATTTTGTATTAATAACAAAAAGTCATAAGTATATTTTGAAACTACTAACTTAAGTTTTCAAAACAATAACCATACGTAACGTTATTTGACATAAATACTGATGATTTATAATGTTTATACATATATCGTATAAGTAATGTATTTAATCATTTTTAAAGGGCTTTTATACATAAAACAATATAAGTATATTTACAAAAGATAGTTATATTTGAATTCTCGTTCCGTTTCCTCAATAATCCTATACGTATATCTAGGGTACTATACACAGCTTCTAGAAGTATTTACTATTGGTATATACCAATAGAAATCTTCAATTATTGGAATAATATGTCATTCATGACATAATAAATTTTAACTTATCTTAGATATTTTCACTAAAAACCAAATTTTCAAGCCTATAAATAAGCACCATTTCTAACTCATTTTTACACATTCATTTTCCAAATTTTACTTCCAATTTTCACACACACTTGCAAGAACTCTCTCAACTTTTATTTTACTACTTCTTTCCAGCAACTTTACATTTTAAACTTGAGGTTCGTGATATCAACCGGAGACCAAGTCAAATTATATATATCTTCAAGACAACAGTGAGTATATAGTCCCATTTTTAAACTCTAAGTATTTCGGGATGAGAATACATGTATTTTATGTTTTACGTTATGGACACAAGTAACTGAAAAATATATTCTACGTTGAGTTGTACCACTGGCATACTTCCCTGTAGCTTGGTAACTGTTATTTACAGCGGTATTGTAAACGCGAATCCTGTTGATAGATCTATCGGGCCTGACAACCCCAACCGGACTGGACGACCAGTATTCAACGGTTGCACAGTACTTCGTTTCGTGACTACACTTGGTACGGTGTAGTAAGATTTCATAATAAAGGGAATATGCGACGTGATTAAATGTTAAGTATGGTTACCAAGTGCTCAACCACTTAGAATATTTTTATTAAAATGTTTATATATGAAATCTTGTGGTCTATATATATATTGCTGCCGGCATTAAACCTATATCTCACCAACTTTATGTTGACGTTTTAAGCATGTTCATTCTCAGGTGATAATTAGAAGCTTCCGCTGCAACATGTTGAATTTAAACAAGATCTTGAGTATGCATATTTGTGTCAAAAATAAAACTGCATATCGGAGGATTTGTAATGTAAAATATGCTAGAAATCGTATTGTTATCATCACATGTAAAGTTTGTAAGTCTAAGATTATCGCTAAACGATAATCATCTTTATATTGTCTAAAGCTTGTATTATCATAAGAGTTATGGTTTGTAATGTAAAATAAATGCAGTTGTTCTTTTAAAAATGTCGCATATAGAGGTCAATACCTCGCAATGAAATCATACGTTATCTAACACGTTCTTATGGTTAAGGACGGGTTATGACAGCAATCAACTAGCTTAGAGCTAGGAGGTTGCTCAACAAGTTCCCACACTTGGTTTTCATACATGGATTGCATCTCGGCGTTCATGGCTTCCTGCCATTTATCTTTATCAATCCTTGATAAAGCATCTTGGTAGTTTGTTGGTTCATCCAAATCAACCGTATAGCAACCATCTATGAGAAACCCATATCTCTCAGGAGGATTGCTAATCCTACCAGATCTACGAATGTCTTGTGTATTTTGATCATCCATTTGATCACTATCAACATTTTCATGTTGAGTGCTAGTGTCAACCAATTATGTATCATCTACTTGATCTTGAACCTCTTCAAGATCTATCTTCCTTTTACTATTTCCTTCCATTAGGAACTTAGTTTCAAGGAATTCCGCCTTCCGAGCAACAAATACATTCTGCTCGGATG
Source organism: Rutidosis leptorrhynchoides (assembly GCF_046630445.1). Taxonomy (NCBI): domain Eukaryota; kingdom Viridiplantae; phylum Streptophyta; class Magnoliopsida; order Asterales; family Asteraceae; genus Rutidosis; species Rutidosis leptorrhynchoides. The sequence goes on along the minus strand of NC_092342.1, from coordinate 353,686,146 downwards.
GATCATAGAAATAATATCCCATATCATCCTTGGGATATCCTATGAAGATACACTTCGTGGATCGAGCATTCAACTTATTAGGGACGTAACGCTTAGGATAAGCTTCACATCCCCATACCTTTAAGTATGATAGAGATGGAGGTTTACCAAACCACATCTCGTGAGGAGTTCGTTCCACTTTCTTGGTTGGGGCCATATTTAAAATACGAGCCGCGGAGCTTAGACAATAACCCCAAAATGATAGAGGTAACGAGCTTCTTGCCATCATAGATCGAACCATATCCATTAGGGTTCGGTTTCTCCTTTCGGAAACTCCATTAAGTTGGGGTGTTCCGGGTGGAGTAAGTTGTGAGATAATCCCACAACTCCTAAGATGATCTTGGAAGGCATCGCTTAGGTATTCACCTCCTCTATCGGTACGAAGTACCTTAATTGTCCTATTGAGTTGATTTTGTACTTCATTTTGATATTCTTTGAATGCTTCAAACGTTTCGTCCTTGTGTCTTAATAAGTAGACATATCCGAAACGACTAAAGTCATCAATGAAAGTAACAAAGTATCTTTCACCATTCCTAGTCATGGGTTTAAAGTGTCCACATACATCCGAATGTATTAATCCCAATAAATCTTTAGCCCTTTCATAGGTCCCTTTGAAAGGTGCTTTAGTCATCTTGCCTTGTAAACAAGATTCACATACTTCAAACGAATCCATTTCATTTGATTTCAAAAGTCCATTCTTTTGAAGTGTATGTATTCGGTTCTTGTTTATGTGACCAAGGCGACAATGCCATAAGTAGGAATCACTCAAATCCCTTTTGAGTTTCTTGGTGCTTGTATGGTACATTGAGCTACTAGATGATGTGTCATCATGAACCAATTCATAAATTCCATTTGAAGGTGAAGCCTTGAAATAGAATACATTATCTAAATAAATATGGATATCATCATTAACAAAATTAAGATAAAAACCACATTGTTTCAAGCGGGAAATGGAAATAATGTTTCGACATAAGTCGGGTGCATACAAAACATCATTCAAAATAAGTTCCAAACCACTTGGAAGCTTTATCACAAAGTCTCCTTGAGCCTTAACTTGCACTTTGGCTCCATTACCCATGTAGAGACTTGATGTTCCCGTTTGCTTGCTACTTCTTTTGAACCCCTGCAATGAATTGCAAATGTGAGTTCCACATCCAGTGTCTAATACCCATGTATTAGAAGAAGTAATACTAAGCTCTATATATACCATATATACATTACCTGAGGTTTGCCCTGCATCCCTCTTGTCCTTCAACTCCTTAAGATAGACCGGACAGTTTCGTTTCCAATGACCCATCTCACCGCAACCGAAACATGGGTCTTCCTTGGGGTTTGCCTTCTCGGCTACCTTTTGCTTTTTAGCCTTGTTGATGAATGGGGTAACCATCTTCCCTGTAGTGACCCGAACTTTTCCATGTTTATATATATTAATTGAGATTGATATTTACATGATTAAGTGTTTCCAACATGTTAAGCAATCAAACTTGTTAAGACTTGATTAATTGAAATATGTTTCATATAGACAATTGACCACCCAAGTTGACCGGCGATTCACGAACGTTAAAACTTGTAAAAACGACTTGACGATATATATATGGATATACATATGGTTAACATGAGATTATGATAAGTAAGTATCTCCACAAGTATATTAACAATGAGTTATATACATATAAACAAGACTACTAACTTAAGGATTTCGAAACGAGACATATATGTAACGATTATCGTTGTAACGACATTTAAATGTATATATATCATATTAAGATATATTAATATATCATAATATCATGATAATATAATAATTTAACATCTCATTAGATATAATAAACAATGGGTTAACAACATTAATTGAGATCGTTAACTTAAAGGTTTCAAAACAACACTTACATGTAACGACTAACGATGACTTAACGACTCCGTTAAAATGTATATACATGTAGTGTATTTAGATGTATTAAAATACTTTTGGAAGACTTCAAGACATATATCAAAACACTCATACTTAACGAAAATGGTTACAGTTACTTTCCCATTCTTTTCTTTCATCAAGAATTCTAGTCGTATTCTTACCCGTATTATACACAGCTTCAAAACGTACTTACTATGGGTATATACCAATAGGAACTAGCATGGGATTCCACTCTTGATTATGTCATGTATGACTAATCAATTTTAACTTCTACCATGAGCTAGTCAACTAACTAGAACTCCTTTTAACCCCACTCACCACTCACCAATTAACACTCATCATTCACTCCATTTCACTTCCAAATCTCTTTCTAATTCTCTCTCAACACACCCACACTATTATGAACGTATTTTTACAGTAGTTAGTCATCATCTTCATCAAAAATCACTTCAAGAATCAAGCTATAATCATCATAAGAAGAACACTTCAAGAATACTTCAAAAATCCCTTCAAGTTTACTAATTTACTTCCAAGCTTTCTAATCCATTCCAAGTAATCATCTAAGATCAAGAAACCTTTGTTATATACAGTAGGTTATCTTTCTTATTCAAGGTAATATTCATATTCAAACTTTGATTCAATTTCTATAACTATAAACTATCTTAATTCGAGCAAAAATCTTACTTGAACTTGTTTTTGTGTCATGATCCTACTTCAAGAACTTTCAAGCCATCCAAGATCCTTTGAAGCTAGATCATTTCTTGTCACTTCCAGTAGGTTTACCTACTAAACTTGAGGTAGTAATGATGTTCATAACATCATTCGATTCATATATATAAAACTATCTTATTCGAAGGTTTAAACTCGTAATCACTAGAACATAGTTTAGTTAATTCTAAACTTGTTCGCAAACAAAAGTTAATCCTTCTAACTTGACTTTTAAAATTAACTAAACACATGTTCTATATCTATATGATATGCTAACTTAATGATTTAAAACCTGGAAACACGAAAAATACCGTAAAACCGGATTTACGCCGTCGTAGTAACACCGCGGGCTGTTTTGGATTAGTTAATTAAAAACTATGATAAACTTTGATTTAAAAGTTGTTATTCTGAGAAAATGATTTTTATTATGAACATGAAACTATATCCAAAAATTATGGTTAAACTCAAAGTGGAAGTATGTTTTCTAAAATGGTCATCTAGACGTCGTTCTTTCGACTGAAATGACTACCTTTACAAAAACGACTTGTAACTTATTTTTCCGACTACAAACCTATACTTTTTCTGTTTAGATTCATAAAATAGAGTTCAATATGAAACCATAGCAATTTGATTCATTCAAAACGGATTTAAAATGAAGAAGTTATGGGTAAAACAAGATTGGATAATTTTTATCATTTTAGCTACGTGAAAATTGGTAACAAATCTATTCCAACCATAACTTAATCAACTTGTATTGTATATTATGTAATCTTGAGATACCATAGACACGTATACAATGTTTCGACCTATCATGTCGACACATCTATATATATTTCGGAACAACCATAGACACTCTATATGTGAATGTTGGAGTTAGCTATACAGGGTTGAGGTTGATTCCAATATATATATAGTTTGAGTTGTGATCAATACTGAGATACGTATACACTGGGTCGTGGATTGATTCAAGATAATATTTATTGATTTATTTCTGTACATCTAACTGTGGACAACTAGTTGTAGGTTACTAACGAGGACAGCTGACTTAATAAACTTAAAACATCAAAATATATTAAAAGTGTTGTAAATATATTTTGAACATACTTTAATATATATGTATATATTGTTATAGGTTCGTGAATCAACAGTGGCCAAGTCTTACTTCTCGACGAAGTAAAAATCTGTGAAAGTGAGTTATAGTCCCACTTTTAAAATCTAATATTTTTGGGATGAGAATACATGCAGGTTTTATAAATGATTTACAAAATAGACACAAGTACGTGAAACTACATTCTATGGTTGAATTATCGAAATCGAATATGCCCCTTTTTATTAAGTCTGGTAATCTAAGAATTAGGGAACAGACACCCTAATTGACGCGAATCCTAAAGATAGATCTATTGGGCTTAACAAACCCCATCCAAAGTACCGGATGCTTTAGTACTTCGAAATTTATATCATATCCGAAGGGTGTCCCGGAATGATGGGGATATTCTTATATATGCATCTTGTTAATGTCGGTTACCAGGTGTTCACCATATGAATGATTTTTATCTCTATGTATGGGATGTGTATTGAAATATGAAATCTTGTGGTCTATTATTATGATTTGATATATATAGGTTAAACCTATAACTCACCAACATTTTTGTTGACGTTTTAAGCATGTTTATTCTCAGGTGATTATTAAGAGCTTCCGCTGTCGCATACTTAAATAAGGACGAGATTTGGAGTCCATGCTTGTATGATATTGTGTAAAAACTGCATTCAAGAAACTTATTTTGTTGTAACATATTTGTATTGTAAACCATTATGTAATGGTCGTGTGTAAACAGGATATTTTAGATTATCATTATTTGATAATCTACGTAAAGCTTTTTTTTTAAACCTTTATTGATGAAATAAAGGTTATGATTTGTTTTAAAATGAATGCAGTCTTTGAAAAACGTCTCATATAGAGGTCAAAACCTCGCAACGAAATCAATTAATATGGAACGTTTTTAATCAATAAGAACGGGACATTTCAGTTGGTATCCGAGCGTTGGTCTTAGAGAACCAGAAAATTTGCATTAGTGTGTCTTATCGAGTTTGTTAGGATGCATTAGTGAGTCTGGACTTCGACCGTGTTTTCTTTAAAAATGATTGCTTAACATTTTTGTTGGAAACTATATATTTTTAACATATGAATATTATGTGATATATTATTCTCTTAACGTGTTTGATATTATGTGATAGATGTCTACCTCTAGAACAAGTCCCATTGACTCACCTAATAATAATGAAGAGTCAAATATAAATTGGAATGATTCGTGGACTGATTCACAAGTTCCCGAAGAGGAACCGGAAGAAGAGTCGGAACCGGAAGAAGAGTCGGAAACGGAAGAAGAATCAGAACCGGAAGAAGAATCGGAACCGGAAGAAGAATCGGAACCGGAAGAAGAATCGGAACCGGAAGAAGAATCAGAACCGGAAGAAGAATCGGAACCGGAAGAAGAAATAGAACCGGTGGGGGAAATAATAAAACGGTTAAGTAAAAGAGAATCCTCAACCAACCGACCAAGGTTAATTATGGTCAATGGTGTTTCCACCAAGGAAGCAAAATATTGGGAGGATTACCAATTCTCCGATGAATCGGATTCCGACGAGAATTCCGATGATGTTATAGAAATTACCCCAACTGAATTTAAAAAGGCAAAAGAAAATAATAAGGGAAAGGGCATAAAAATAGAGAAATCTAATTCCAACCCCGATGAACTTTATATGTATCGTCAACCCCCGAAGTCCTTAAGTTGTAACAATGACCCGGGAACCTCTAAACCACCAGGTTTTTCTAAACCAATGTGGACAATGACGGCTCGTATTAGGGGAACATCATATATCCCTAGAAACTTGGCAAAACGAACCAAAACTAAACAAGAAGAAACGAGCGAGTCGGAATAAGATAGTTATATTCGTGTGGTGTAATATATGTAATATAGTGTGCTTATGCTTTATGATATATGTAAAAATTGCTTGTATTAATAAGTATTTTTTTTATGAATCTAACTCTTGTCTATTTTACAGTATAAAAACACAAAATGGATAGACAACCCAATATTTTAAGAGACCTACCCGGAGACATGATTGATGAAATCTTGTCTAGAGTCGGTCAGAATTCCTCGGCACAACTATTTAAGGCGAGATCAGTTTGTAAGACATTCGAAGAACGTTCCAAGAATGCCTTGGTTTATAAAAGGCTTTCGTTCGGAAGATGGGGGATATCACATTGGGAAATCCATAAGTTACGATGTGTTTACTTTGACGCATATATTGCGGGGAACCCAAATGCTATTTTACGCAACGGGTTAAGAAATTATTTTGACTCAGTATATCCGAATATAGGACTTCGTGATTTAGAAAAAGTGGCTAACATGCAACATAAAGAAGCATGTTATGCTTACGGGTTAGTAAAATTCGCTTCTCACCAAAGTGAGAACAAGAACATCGGGCTACAACTATTAAACAAAACGTTCCCACAAGTAACGGAGTCGGTAATTGGGATAAGAAATGAGGTTTTTAGGTTATTACGAGACTGTTAGTCATTACGTAACCCTCGTCCCTTTGACGACGTTACAACACGCTGTCTTATCAACGGCCATAACGGTTATGTTCCACAAGACCAAGGATGGGAAGTAATCCTAGTAAAACCAGAATGCATGACTTGTTTCTGGACGTATGAATTACGTGTCTTTATTGCCTTTGCTGAACGACTTGTGTACTAGCTAGAATTATCTTCACAACCATCTTGTATCAAATTTATTGTGTGCTATATTTCATGCTATATGTAAAATAAGCGGTATTGTAAGTTTGTAAAATATTGTGTAAAAGTTTGAACGCGAAATATTATTATAATCAGTTTTTCATATAGAATTGTAGTAGTTGAATTGTATATTAGCTACTAAGTATGAACTTAACGGGTAGGTACTACCCGAATTTAAACTTATAAAACGCTAATATGAAGAAAAAGCTTTTATAAATGAGTTCATATTATGCTACGAAATACTATTAACTACTCTTAATATTCTGTATGATTAACTTGTTCCATTTGACTATTTTGAAGGAAATGGCACCGACTACTCGACACACCGTGAATATGAATGAAGAGGAATTCCGTACTTTTCTAGCTTCAAACATAGCCGCAGTACAGGCTGCGCTATATACCAACAATAACCTTGGATCTGGCAGTACAGGAAATCGTGTAGGATGCACCTACAAAGAATTCACTGCCTGCAAACCTTTGGAATTTGATGGAACCGAAGGACCGATCGGATTGAAACGGTGGACCGAGAAGGTCGAATCGGTGTTTGCCATAAGTAAGTGTACTGAAGAGGACAAAGTGAAGTACGCTACGCATACCTTTACAGGTTCTGCGTTAACATGGTGGAATACCTATCTAGAGCAAGTGGGACAAGACGATGCGTACGCACTACCGTGGTCAGCATTCAAGCACTTGATGAATGAGAAGTACCGTCCCAGAACCGAGGTCAATAAGCTCAAGACAGAACTTAGAGGGTTACGAACCCAAGGATTTGATATTACCACGTACGAAAGACGATTCACAGAATTGTGCCTATTGTGTCCGGGAGCATTCGAAGATGAGGAAGAGAAGATCGACGCGTTTGTGAAAGGATTACCGGAAAGAATCCAAGAAGATATAAGTTCACACGAGCCCGCCTCCATACAACAGGCATGTAGAATGGCTCACAAACTAGTGAACCAGATTGAAGAAAGAATTAAAGAACAGACTGCTGAAGAGGCCAATGTGAAGCAAGTCAAAAGAAAGTGGGAGGAAAACGGTGATAAGAATCACCAATACAACAACAACAGTAATTACAACAATAATCGCAACAATCATCCCAACAATCGCAACATCAATCGCAACTACAACAAACGGCCCAACAACAACAACAACAACAACAACAACAGCAACTACAACAATCATCCCAATAACAATAATAACCGCAACAACAACAACAATCAGAAGCAGCTATGCCAAAGGTGTGAAAAGAATCACTCGGGGTTCTGCACCAAATTTTGCAACAAGTGTAAAAGAAATGGTCATAGCGCGGCGAAGTGTGAGGTCTACGGACCAGGGGTTAATAGAACGAAAGGAACAAATGGTGTCGGAACGAGTGGTGGCGGAGCAAGTAGTGTCGGAGCAAGTTATGCCAATGTAGTTTGTTATAAATGTGGAAAACCGGGCCACATTATTAGAAATTGCCCGAACCAGGAGAACACGAATGGACAAGGCCGCGGAAGAGTTTTCAATATTAATGCGGCAGAGGCACAGGAAGACCCGGAGCTTGTTACGGGTACGTTTCTTATTGACAATAAATCTGCTTACGTTTTATTTGATTCGGGTGCGGATAGAAGCTATATGAGTAGAGATTTTTGTGCTAAATTAAGTTGTCCATTGACGCCTTTGGATAGTAAATTTTTACTCGAATTAGCAAATGGTAAATTAATTTCAGCAGATAATATATGTCGGAATCGAGAAATTAAACTGGTTAGCGAAACATTTAAGATTGATTTGATACCAGTAGAGTTAGGGAGTTTTGATGTGATAATCGGTATGGACTGGTTGAAAGAAGTGAAAGCGGAGATCGTTTGTTACAAAAATGCAATTCGCATTATACGAGAAAAAGGAAAACCCTTAATGGTGTACGGAGAAAAGGGCAACACGAAGCTACATCTTATTAGTAATTTGAAGGCACAAAAACTAATAAGAAAAGGTTGCTATGCTGTTCTAGCACACGTCGAGAAAGTACAAACTGAAGAAAAGAGCATCAATGATGTTCCCATTGCAAAAGAATTTCCCGATGTATTTCCGAAAGAATTACCGGGATTACCCCCACAGCGATCCGTTGAATTTCAAATAGATCTTGTACCAGGAGCTGCACCAATAGCTCGTGCTCCTTACAGACTCGCACCCAGCGAGATGAAAGAACTGCAAAGCCAATTACAAGAACTTTTAGAGCGTGGTTTCATTCGACCAAGCACATCACCGTGGGGAGCTCCTGTTTTGTTTGTCAAGAAGAAAGATGGTACATTCAGGTTGTGTATCGACTACCGAGAGTTGAACAAACTTACCATCAAGAACCGCTACCCACTACCGAGAATCGACGACTTATTTGATCAACTACAAGGCTCGTCTGTTTATTCAAAGATTGACTTACGTTCCGGGTATCATCAAATGCGGGTGAAAGAAGATGATATTCCAAAGACTGCTTTCAGAACACGTTACGGTCATTACGAGTTTATGGTCATGCCGTTTGGTTTAACTAATGCACCAGCTGTGTTCATGGACCTTATGAACCGAGTGTGTGGACCATACCTTGACAAGTTTGTCATTGTTTTCATTGATGACATACTTATTTACTCAAAGAATGACCAAGAACACGGTGAACATTTGAGAAAGGTGTTAGAAGTATTGAGGAAGGAAGAATTGTACGCTAAGTTTTCAAAGTGTGCATTTTGGTTGGAAGAAGTTCAATTCCTCGGTCACATAGTGAACAAAGAAGGTATTAAGGTGGATCCGGCAAAGATAGAAACTGTTGAAAAGTGGGAAACCCCGAAAACTCCGAAACACATACGCCAGTTTTTAGGACTAGCTGGTTACTACAGAAGGTTCATCCAAGACTTTTCCAGAATAGCAAAACCCTTGACTGCATTAACGCATAAAGGGAAGAAATTTGAATGGAATGATGAACAAGAGAAAGCGTTTCAGTTATTGAAGAAAAAGCTAACTACGGCACCTATATTGTCATTGCCTGAAGGGAATGATTATTTTGTGATTTATTATGACGCATCAAAGCAAGGTCTCGGTTGTGTATTAATGCAATGAATGAAGGTGATTGCTTATGCGTCTAGACAATTGAAGATTCACGAACAAAATTATACGACGCATGATTTGGAATTAGGCGCGGTTGTTTTTGCATTAAAGACTTGGAGGCACTACTTATATGGGGTCAAAAGTATTATATATACTGACCACAAAAGTCTTCAACACATATTTAATCAGAAACAACTGAATATGAGGCAGCGTAGGTGGATTGAATTATTGAATGATTACGACTTTGAGATTCTTTACCACCCGGGGAAGGCAAATGTGGTAGCCGATGCCTTGAGCAGGAAGGACAGAGAACCCATTCGAGTAAAATCTATGAATATAATGATTCATAATAACCTTACTACTCAAATAAAGGAGGCGCAACAAGGAGTTTTAAAAGAGGGAAATTTAAAGGATGAAATACCCAAAGGATCGGAGAAGCATCTTAATATTCGGGAAGACGGAACCCGGTATAGGGCTGAAAGGATTTGGGTACCAAAATTTGGAGATATGAGAGAAATGGTACTTAGAGAAGCTCATAAAACCAGATACTCAATACATCCTGGAACGGGGAAGATGTACAAGGATCTCAAGAAACATTTTTGGTGGCCGGGTATGAAAGCCGATGTTGCTAAATACGTGGGAGAATGTTTGACGTGTTCTAAGGTCAAAGCTGAGCATCAGAAACCATCAGGTCTACTTCAACAACCCGAAATCCCAGAATGGAAATGGGAAAACATTACCATGGATTTCATCACTAAATTGCCAAGGACTGCAAGTGGTTTTGATACTATTTGGGTAATAGTTGATCGTCTCACCAAATCAGCACACTTTCTGCCAATAAGAGAAGATGACAAGATGGAGAAGTTAGCACGACTGTATTTGAAGGAAGTCGTCTCCAGACATGGAATACCAATCTCTATTATCTCTGATAGGGATGGCAGATTTATTTCAAGATTCTGGCAGACATTACAGCAAGCATTAGGAACTCGTCTAGACATGAGTACTGCCTATCATCCACAAACTGATGGGCAGAGTGAAAGGACGATACAAACGCTTGAAGACATGCTACGAGCATGTGTTATTGATTTCGGAAACAGTTGGGATCGACATCTACCATTAGCAGAATTTTCCTACAACAACAGCTACCATTCAAGCATTGAGATGGCGCCGTTTGAAGCACTTTATGGTGGAAAGTGCAGGTCTCCAATTTGTTGGAGTGAAGTGGGGGATAGACAGATTACGGGCCCGGAGATTATACAAGAAACTACCGAGAAGATCATCCAAATTCAACAACGGTTGAAAACCGCCCAAAGTCGACAAAAGAGCTACGCTGACATTAAAAGAAAAGATATAGAATTTGAAATTGGAGAGATGGTCATGCTTAAAGTTGCACCTTGGAAAGGCGTTGTTCGATTTGGTAAACGAGGGAAATTAAATCCAAGGTATATTGGACCATTCAAGATTATTGATCGTGTCGGACCAGTAGCTTACCGACTTGAGTTACCTCAATAACTCGCGGTTGTACATAACACTTTCCATGTATCGAATTTGAAGAAATGTTTTGCTAAAGAAGATCTCACTATTCCGTTAGATGAAATCCAAATCAACGAAAAACTTCAATTCATCGAAGAACCCGTCGAAATAATGGATCGTGAGGTTAAAAGACTTAAGCAAAACAAGATACCAATTGTTAAGGTTCGATGGAATGCTCGTAGAGGACCCGAGTTCACCTGGGAGCGTGAAGATCATATGAAGAAGAAATACCCGCATCTATTTTCAGAAGATTCGTCAACACCTTCAACATCTTAAAATTTCGGGACGAAATTTATTTAACGGGTAGGTACTGTAGTGACCCGAACTTTTCCATGTTTATATATATTAATTGAGATTGATATTTACATGATTAAGTGTTTCCAACATGTTAAGCAATCAAACTTGTTAAGACTTGATTAATTGAAATATGTTTCATATAGACAATTGACCACCCAAGTTGACCGGCGATTCACGAACGTTAAAACTTGTAAAAACGACTTGACGATATATATATGGATATACATATGGTTAACATGAGATTATGATAAGTAAGTATCTCCACAAGTATATTAACAATGAGTTATATACATATAAACAAGACTACTAACTTAAGGATTTCGAAACGAGACATATATGTAACGATTATCGTTGTAACGACATTTAAATGTATATATATCATATTAAGATATATTAATATATCATAATATCATGATAATATAATAATTTAACATCTCATTAGATATAATAAACAATGGGTTAACAACATTAATTGAGATCGTTAACTTAAAGGTTTCAAAACAACACTTACATGTAACGACTAACGATGACTTAACGACTCCGTTAAAATGTATATACATGTAGTGTATTTAGATGTATTAAAATACTTTTGGAAGACTTCAAGACATATATCAAAACACTCATACTTAACGAAAATGGTTACAGTTACTTTCCCATTCTTTTCTTTCATCAAGAATTCTAGTCGTATTCTTACCCGTATTATACACAGCTTCAAAACGTACTTACTATGGGTATATACCAATAGGAACTAGCATGGGATTCCACTCTTGATTATGTCATGTATGACTAATCAATTTTAACTTCTACCATGAGCTAGTCAACTAACTAGAACTCCTTTTAACCCCACTCACCACTCACCAATTAACACTCATCATTCACTCCATTTCACTTCCAAATCTCTTTCTAATTCTCTCTCAACACACCCACACTATTATGAACGTATTTTTACAGTAGTTAGTCATCATCTTCATCAAAAATCACTTCAAGAATCAAGCTATAATCATCATAAGAAGAACACTTCAAGAATACTTCAAAAATCCCTTCAAGTTTACTAATTTACTTCCAAGCTTTCTAATCCATTCCAAGTAATCATCTAAGATCAAGAAACCTTTGTTATATACAGTAGGTTATCTTTCTTATTCAAGGTAATATTCATATTCAAACTTTGATTCAATTTCTATAACTATAAACTATCTTAATTCGAGCAAAAATCTTACTTGAACTTGTTTTTGTGTCATGATCCTACTTCAAGAACTTTCAAGCCATCCAAGATCCTTTGAAGCTAGATCATTTCTTGTCACTTCCAGTAGGTTTACCTACTAAACTTGAGGTAGTAATGATGTTCATAACATCATTCGATTCATATATATAAAACTATCTTATTCGAAGGTTTAAACTCGTAATCACTAGAACATAGTTTAGTTAATTCTAAACTTGTTCGCAAACAAAAGTTAATCCTTCTAACTTGACTTTTAAAATTAACTAAACACATGTTCTATATCTATATGATATGCTAACTTAATGATTTAAAACCTGGAAACACGAAAAATACCGTAAAACCGGATTTACGCCGTCGTAGTAACACCGCGGGCTGTTTTGGGTTAGTTAATTAAAAACTATGATAAACTTTGATTTAAAAGTTGTTATTCTGAGAAAATGATTTTTATTATGAACATGAAACTATATCCAAAAATTATGGTTAAACTCAAAGTGGAAGTATGTTTTCTAAAATGGTCATCTAGACGTCGTTCTTTCGACTGAAATGACTACCTTTACAAAAACGACTTGTAACTTATTTTTCCGACTACAAACCTATACTTTTTCTGTTTAGATTCATAAAATAGAGTTCAATATGAAACCATAGCAATTTGATTCATTCAAAACGGATTTAAAATGAAGAAGTTATGGGTAAAACAAGATTGGATAATTTTTATCATTTTAGCTACGTGAAAATTGGTAACAAATCTATTCCAACCATAACTTAATCAACTTGTATTGTATATTATGTAATCTTGAGATACCATAGACACGTATACAATGTTTCGACCTATCATGTCGACACATCTATATATATTTCGGAACAACCATAGACACTCTATATGTGAATGTTGGAGTTAGCTATACAGGGTTGAGGTTGATTCCAATATATATATAGTTTGAGTTGTGATCAATACTGAGATACGTATACACTGGGTCGTGGATTGATTCAAGATAATATTTATTGATTTATTTCTGTACATCTAACTGTGGACAACTAGTTGTAGGTTACTAACGAGGACAGCTGACTTAATAAACTTAAAACATCAAAATATATTAAAAGTGTTGTAAATATATTTTGAACATACTTTAATATATATGTATATATTGTTATAGGTTCGTGAATCAACAGTGGCCAAGTCTTACTTCTCGACGAAGTAAAAATCTGTGAAAGTGAGTTATAGTCCCACTTTTAAAATCTAATATTTTTGGGATGAGAATACATGCAGGTTTTATAAATGATTTACAAAATAGACACAAGTACGTGAAACTACATTCTATGGTTGAATTATCGAAATCGAATATGCCCCTTTTTATTAAGTCTGGTAATCTAAGAATTAGGGAACAGACACCCTAATTGACGCGAATCCTAAAGATAGATCTATTGGGCTTAACAAACCCCATCCAAAGTACCGGATGCTTTAGTACTTCGAAATTTATATCATATCCGAAGGGTGTCCCGGAATGATGGGGATATTCTTATATATGCATCTTGTTAATGTCGGTTACCAGGTGTTCACCATATGAATGATTTTTATCTCTATGTATGGGATGTGTATTGAAATATGAAATCTTGTGGTCTATTATTATGATTTGATATATATAGGTTAAACCTATAACTCACCAACATTTTTGTTGACGTTTTAAGCATGTTTATTCTCAGGTGATTATTAAGAGCTTCCGCTGTCGCATACTTAAATAAGGACGAGATTTGGAGTCCATGCTTGTATGATATTGTGTAAAAACTGCATTCAAGAAACTTATTTTGTTGTAACATATTTGTATTGTAAACCATTATGTAATGGTCGTGTGTAAACAGGATATTTTAGATTATCATTATTTGATAATCTACGTAAAGCTTTTTTTTTAAACCTTTATTGATGAAATAAAGGTTATGATTTGTTTTAAAATGAATGCAGTCTTTGAAAAACGTCTCATATAGAGGTCAAAACCTCGCAACGAAATCAATTAATATGGAACGTTTTTAATCAATAAGAACGGGACATTTCATTCCCCTTCCCTTTGCCTTGATGGGCGGGTCCTTTTCTCTTAGCCACCTTTGGCTTAGAGGTGTTACCTTTGGATCCACCTTGATCGATTGCTAACACGGGTAAAGCCCTTTTACCCATGCTAGTTTCCGCCGTTCTAAGCATACCGTGAAGCTCACCTATGCTCTTATCCATCCCATTCATATTGTAATTAATTACAAATTGATCAAACCTTTTTGATAGGGAGTTAAGGATAAGATCGGTGGCTAACTCATTAGATATGTTTAGGTTAAGACGGTTAGCACGATCGATAAGGCTTTTCATCTTAAGTACATAAGATGAAACTGATTGGGTATCGTCCATACGACAAGCATGTAGCGCCCGAACCGTTTCGAATTGCTCGACACGCGCTTGTTGAAGGAACATCTCCTTCAATTGCGTTATCATGTCGTATGCACTATGATGCTCGAAATCCTTTTGGAGTTCGGGTATCATAGTCCCAAGCATTAAGCATGAGACTTGAAGGGAGTCGTGGCAATACTTATCGTAAGAGGCCATTGCCTCCACATCATTCTCATCCGATTGATCGGGAATGGGGTCCTCAAGCACATACATTTTATCCTCTTGTTTGAGGACAATCCGAAGATTGCGGAACCAATCCATAAAGTTTGTATGGTTGAGTTTGTCTTTCTCTAAGAGAGACCTTAATGATAGGTGGTTTAGATTAAGTGGTGCGTTTGGAATGTTGTTGTTGTTATTGGCGGCCATCTACAAAATTAACAAAGTTCGTTTAAGTATCGATTTTAATTTAACATTCAATACCCTTTAAATCAAATTGAATTATTAAATTCTAGAATCCAACGGTAAACCAAATTTCGGTTAGGTGACCTTTATCCCGCAATTTGATTTAGCTAGGTAGTCAATAAATGACAATTGCAATCCATTTGCAACTTCTAGAGTATGGGATCATGCAATCCTTTTGCATGGCATATTTATCCCATCAACGCCTATTTGTTCTTCATGCTTCGGTGACCCTAAGTTCATGATTCCCAAATCAAGTCGTCCTACTTGTATAGACTTGTAAATTTAACATACATGTGGTTAGGTGACCTTTATCCCACAAGCATGCGAAATTTACCTTAATCATATTAGTTTGCTCATAACGGTTAGGTGACCTTTATCCCATCATGAGTTCCCTAATACTTTTAAGTGTCACACAATAGGATGGCGTTAAACTTGTTTACCTTGTTAGTGAAAGGGATTTTGAGTTTTCGTTAATTATAGTTTGAGAAAACTTTTGCACGATACACCAACATGCATTTAGTGTATGGTTTATTTGAAAATCCATTTTCATGTTATGTAATAAAGCCAATTTTATTACATTGATATAAACCATTTTATCATGTTCTTAATAACCGATTATTAATGTCCTTTTAGCCGTTTTTAATTTAACCATTTAAATTGACGTTTTGCATGTCGTTAATAATGTCAATTTTAACCAATTTAAATTGCCATTTTAGTTTGTTGTTAACTTGTGTGGTTAACTTGTAGCATACAAACATACAATCCACATAATCATACAAAACAACCACGCATGCCAAATCATATGTTCACAATCAAGCCATTTTTGGTAGACATTTGTTTAGCCGAAAACAAATGCCACCGGTTAAGGGTAATAACACAAAGTAGGAGATTTTAAAATCTCCCACTTAATCTTGCATCCAAATGCTTCTTCATGTGTTCTTCAAGTCTTCATCATCTTCATCATTTTACAAAATATATCCTAATACATTTTGTCTAGAAAATGAAATACAACCTAATCTATTTTACATACCAAATATAAAATAAATTACATAACCAAATGAATATTATTACAAACCAATTGAATAATTATTACATGCCTTTTGAATGAATGATAATACATACCAAATGAATCATAAATCAACCAAACACACATGCATGCAACACAAGGTCAAGGCTAGGATTGTGAACATTACATACAACCAAAATTAGACCAAATGGAAGAACCCAAAAACCCATTTTGGGTCTCCTTAAATTCGGCCTAAATACCAAACCCACCCAAACCCTTAAATTTTTGCATTTTACTTACATGCATGTTCATAAAATGCAAAATATAGTGGGTTTAACATATCATCTCGAAGCATATTTCATCAACTTCGGCTCTGATACCATTGTTAGGTTTTAACAAGTTTCATAATACTTAGAACATTTTAAGAAACAAATTAAAGCGGAAGCATGTAAGTATTATCATTTAAAACTTGTATTCCTTTAACCTTTTAAAGTTAAAACCCAATTAGGATCAAGTTGTGATATATGCTTACAAACTACAAGATAGTAAGGAGGTTATACCTATTCCAAGCTAGGTAATGAATGATGAAGATGATGATGATGAATAGAGCTCCAAAACTATGAAACCTCAAGTTGTTATACCCCAAGCTTATCACCAACACCTTGTACTTTGGTTAGGATTTATTATCACTTGAAATTAGCTTGCAAAAAAAGTTTGAGAACCCTTTCTCCCTCACAAAACTCACGGCAGACAGCAGCTCCAAAGGAGTGTTTTGTGCAGTTTTTTTTGAAGTTTACTTGGTGTGTTTGCATGTACTAGTGATTCCCTAAAAACCTTGGTACTTATGCCACATGAATATATGAAGTAACCACTCATGTGGCTAGTCAAATGCATGCTTGGATGGACTCCAATGCCACTAGTATTTTTATAAAATGGTTTTATAAAACATGACAATTTTTATAAAACTTGCTCATTTTATAAACTTGCAATTTAAATTTTATGCACATTCCATTTTATATAAAACCAATTTATATAAAAATGCAACATAAATTAATTAATCATTTAACCAATAAATAATTAAATCCATATTATATAAATTATTCCATAATTTATATATATATATGTACACATCAAGTAAAATTTAAGAAAACCAATTTTCTTTAAAGTTCAAGTGTCGCGTATTTGATCAATGAACCAATCGTTACAATCAAATACTAATAAGGTGTCGGTAAGCTTGTTATTGGGTATGACCCGACTTGGATCACAACATATTCGCCACATTAATTTAATATGTCTCTCGGGCATACGAAAAACCTTCAATCTCCCACTTGCACGAGAAACATAAGAAATTAATGCAAGTGATGGATACAGCCTAACACACCGTCCATCACCCCTAATATGTTATGACTTTGTGCCATTCAATAACATCATCCCTTTCGAGTTCCCATCTCGAATATGAATAGGTGAATCTTTCATTATTTCCTTTCGTCCTAGATGTCATGTTAAATCCAAGAGATACAGAGTGATCACTCTCTTATAGATTTAACTTTTCAGGCCTTAGACATCTGACTCTCAACGAATAAGAGGGACAAATTCCATCTTGACTACATACGTCCTAGATATACACCTTGTAATATACCTGAGTTCTTCCTTATGTACTACCATGTTTCAGAATAGCGAAGGAAAGAATCAAGACACAGTACTTGGTGAATATCCGAACCCAATATGTATCTCAGGTCAGAGGATACAATGATATTCGCCTTTACTCAAGATTACATGTGATCAACCACAAAGGCTCTATACAGTAATTCTTGAGAGCGGGTCTTCCAATATTTGTTTCCCACAAATATCTATGAACCTTGGTTGCAACCTTGCCCCACATTCAACCTATGAATGTATACCAATCCGAGTTCATAATAGTCTAAACCTCACACTTGTTCCCACAAATGTGATCGACTACGGAAATTTAGAATAATTGCTTATTCATGGATGAAATATGCAAAATAGGAACATAACTCAAATAAATTAACACCATAGTTATATTAATGAGTTTGAATAATTTCGTTCCGGTACAATACATAAAATAGATCATATCCAATCACTAGAATATCGAAGCCCTAATGCACAAACATGTCCCTCATGTTTTGGCCCATGTAAAAGCTTCGTGAGTGGATCCGCAACATTATGATCTGTATGAACTTTGCGAATACATATCTTTCCTTTTTCAACTTCATCCCTTATGTAGTTGAATCTCCACTCAATGTGACGAGTCTTTTGATGGGCACGAGGTTCCTTGATTTGAGCAATCGCACCCTCGTTGTCACAAAAGATCTCAAGAGGGTCCTGAATGGAAGGGACCACTCCTAAGTCGTCGATGAATTTCTTCATCCATGCAGCTTCCTGTGCTGCCAATGAGGCGGCAATGTACTCCGACTCTGTAGTGGATAACACAACAACCTCCTGTTTCGAACTCTTCCAAGAGACCGCACCTCCATTTAATGTAAATACATAACCGGATTGTGATCGAGAATCATCTCGATCAGTTTGGAAGCTCGCGTCCACGTAACCTTTTACAGCGAGTTCCTCCTCACCAGACCCATATATTAGAAACATATCCTTAGTCCTCCTAAGGTATTTCAATATGCTTTTAACAGCAATCCAATGACTATTTCCTGGGTTATTCTGGTATCTACTTGTCAAGCTTAGAGCGCATGACACATCCGGTCTAGTACATATCATTGCATACATGATAGACCCAATAGCAGATGCGTATGGGACTTTCTTCATTCTCTCTTGTTCATCTTTCGTGGTAGGACACTGAGATGAACTGAGAACGGTTCCCTTTTGAATAGGTACCAAACCTCTCTTAGAGTTTTCCATCTTGAACCTTTTCAAGATTTTATCAATGTATGTACTTTGACTTAAACCTATCAATCTCTTGGATCTATTCCTATAGATCCCTATCCCCAATATGTATTGTGCATCTCCAAGATCCTTAATGGAGAAGCAACTCTTTAGCCAAGTTTTGACTCCTTGCATTGTGGTAATATCATTCCCAAATAATAATATATCATCCACATATAGTACAAGGAACATGATAGTGCTCCCACTAGCTTTCTTATATACACAAGCTTCATCACCATTTTTAATGAAGCCAAATTTCTCGGCTTCCTCATTAAAACGATGATTCCACATTCTAGATGCTTGTTTCAATCCGTAGATTGACTTCTTTAACTTGCATACACTTTTAGGATATTTTGGTCAACAAAACCTTCAGGCTGGACCATATAGACATCTTCCATAAGATATCCATTTAGGAAAGCGGTTTTGACATCCATTTGGGTTATTGTAAGAAATATTTTACGGGTTTTAAGTCGAAATTCTGTCCGTGCAACGCTACGCGATTAATCATCACTGTAAGCTATGTTCTTCCTTTTTAATTTAATGTCTCGTAACTAAGTTATTATTATGCTTATTTAAGCCGAAGTAATCGTGATGTTTGACTAAATATTAAGACGGGGTTATTGGATTTTGTACCATAATTAAGGTTTGGGCAAAAGACCGACACTTGTGGAAATTGGACTATTGACTATTAATAGGTGGGGGGTATTGTCTAATTGAGTGACAACTCATTGGAGTCTGTCGAACCTATCTTCAAATTAATTATCCTAATAATTAATAATGATTATGGTTGTCCTATTTAGTGACGTTCATATGGAATCTATTATAATCATTTAATTAATTATTCGGGTTGGGTAATTGATTATTCAAACTGATCAAGTGGGTAAATTAATATTCATATCTAATCAAAACAGGGGTAGATTACATACAGTGATAACTGGTGTAATTGTTGACAGAAGTGATAACTGCGTCACAGTTTAAATCCTTAATTAGTTGGAATATTTGACTTCGGGTATAAGGGTAATTTGACGAGGACACTCGCACTTTATATTTATGACCAATGGACTATTATGGATAAAAACCAGATAGGTATCAAATAAACCATGACAAAGGACAATTAACTCGAGTAACAATTAATTAAAATCAAAACGTTAAACATCATGATTACGAAAGTTTAAATAAGCATAATCCTTTTATTTCATATTCTATCGCAATTTTATTTATTGTTATTTTATTTATCGTCATTTATTTATTTTACGCACTTTAATTATTGTCATTTATCTTTACGCTTAAAAATATAAAATCAACAAACCGGTCATTAAACGGTAAAAACCCCCTTTTATAATAATATTACTACTTATATATATATATATATTTATATAAATATAGTTTTATAAAAATATAGTACGTAATCACTAGCTCCCTGTGGAACGAACCGGACTTACTAAAAACTACACTACTCTACGATTAGGTACACTGCCTATAATGTTGTAGCAAGGTTTAGGTATATCTCATCCGTAAATTAATAAAACTTGTGTCATATTTTGTAGTATTTCCTAGTAAAAATAATACTATTTCGTACCCTCACGCTACATCATCAGGGTGTTTTTCAGAAACTTCACATTCGCAGTATGTATGTCCAGGAGATAGATGTTATATGTATAACTATTGGCGTCGACATGCTGCGAGATTTCAAAATACTGATTGCTAATTCCCAATGATTCGTATGACAATTCTCGTTACAAGATGCAAATAAGTAAATGATTGGGTTTTGATAATTATAATGATTTTTCAGAAATTCAAAGATCAGTGAAGTTGTTGGTAAGTTTATTGATAATGTGATGGAACATAAATGGTTCCCCGGTAACGTTGGTGAAATGGCAACGTATCTTTCGAGGTTATAGTAAGGCTGTTTCGACTGAAAAGTCGAAGTTGACTTGTTGGAGCTGTGACAAAATTGTCTATTTTTAGAAGGGATTGAAAAGTTATTTTAGCTAATAAATGCCAAAGGGTCTGATACAATTACGTGTTAAATTATGACTTTGGTTTCAAGAGTTTTTCAGGTACATAACTGTGGATAATGTGTGGTTGGATCATCATCTCGATTGTTCATTATTTGAAGTGTCTTCAGGAATTTCGAAGGTTTTGAACACAGATTATAATCTTTAATATACATATGATGTTCTAGCACAATTTTGAAGTCAAAGTATAGCTTTGAAAGATGTAGGAATCTAAAAGTAATAATACCGGTTATATCTCGAATTGAATTTTGCGATTTTAAAATCAGAATGAGTATGGTTGTTTTGGTTTCTATACAAGAATGTATATTGTTGTGAAAGTAGTGAGTGTAATTGGTGATTGCTGAATCAGATTCGAAGAATGTAACATATTAATTGTGAATTTATATATCTCTTGTGGATCACCTACCCGTTAAAATATTTTTTCACAATTAATATTTTGTACAACAGAATTTTTATTACAGTCTTTATGAAAATATATATGTGTATATTTTCTTTAGATGTAACATAGATTTAATGAGTTAATATTAAATTAAACTCATTTGATTTACGGTTGAAACTAGAATTGAGTAATCCCTAAAACTTTAGAAATTACATAAGTATTTCTTCAATGATATTGAAATTATGAATCAATACTTCGTTATTTGTTGATGCATGATGTTGGTGTTCGTGGAATTCTTGTGAACTTCGCAAGGTACGAATGATGTTATTGTAAAAGTTTCGAGTACATTGATGATGAAAGTGTAAAATCAAACATATATTTGAATAATACTCTTGATTTATTATGAATTGGAATTTATTGAATTGAGACAATGGTTGTAGTTAACGATGGTTAAGTTGCGGATGAAGGACGTACATTATTGTATATTAGTAATATGAATTAACCGAATAGTTAAGATTCATACATAATAGCTTAGTACGGAAAGATTTATTTTGATCTCAAAATTTATATATATATATATATATAAAATATACATATAATTTCTTCAGAGGGAAATGAGTTAATACTTCATAACTCGTTTATACAATATACGCGTTATTGATTTGTAATGATGTCCATAGTGATTCTTGAACTGACGGAGTTTGTGGTGTTATAGGTGCTGCTGATTCTGATGATGCTGACGGTATTGACTGTGCTGGTGATGCTAACGGTACTGTTGATGCTGTTGGTAAAACAAGTCTAGCTTGTAAATTGTGCACCATTTGGGTCAGGGTTTCTTTTATCATTTCGGTCCACTTATCTGATTTATGGTTAAGGCTAGAGTAGATAATCTCTAAGACTGTAGAGATTACATATTCGCAGAATGTTTCTCCAATGAAGTTATGAATCAACACTTCATCATTTGTTGTTGTTGGTATTCCTTGGTATCTACAGAGCGTATGACATTGGTGCTCGTGGGACAGATTGTGATGTTACGGTGTAGGATGCGGATGTTGTTGTTAGTGGTGGTGATGGTACTGTCGGTGTTGCTGATGGTGGTACTGTTTATGCTGCTGGTGCTGCTGCTGGTGTTTGTAACCTTTGCACCATATTCTCCAAAGCCACTACCCGAGCGCGAAGCTCGTTGACTTCTTCTATTACACCGGGGTGATTGTTGGTTCGGACGAGCGGATAAATAAAATCTAGAATTTGATATAATATATAATCGTGACGAGATACTCTGGAAATGAGAGAGAAAATGGTATTACGAACAGGTTCTTCACCAAGAGGGCAATGTGGTGGATGGAAGGGATCACCTTCTTCTTGTCTCCAATGATTGAGGAGGCTACGAACCCATCCCCAATTCATCCAGAATAGATGATGGCTAATTGGTTGATCCATTCCGGTCACACTGCTTTCGGAGCTTAAGTGGGATTCCATTTCGGAATCCAAGTGACTTGAACTAATGACAAATTCCATTTCGTACGATTGAATAAAGAATTTTTTCGATATGAAACGATTTTCCGGCTATCGGGTGGTATTCTAATTACATAGAATATCTATATATATAGAGCAAAAGATTTCGTAGATTACGGAGGAATTTACGGAATATGTCAAGCAAAGTTTACAGTAACAAATACGCTAAGATATGATTTAGCAGATATGCTAAGATATGAATTTTTGTCTGTACACTATTCATGCAATTACTTCAGTAAGACGTGTCTAGACTAAGAATGATAAGCAGGTAATTTCTGACATAAATGATAAGCAAAACTTTTGACATGCAGACACGGTCGAAGTCCAGACTCACTAATGCATCCTAATGACTATCAGTTAGACACACTAATGTAGACCTGATTTGCTAAGACAACCGCTCTGATACTACATGAGACGACCCGTCCCAATCCATAAGGACGAATGCAATAACATATGGATACATTGCGAGGTATTTGACCTCTATATGATACATTTTACAAACATTGCATTCGTTTTTAAAAGACAATTTTCATTACATCGAAAGATGACAGGCATGCATACCATTTCATAATATCCAAACTAGAAATGACCTAATCTCTCATTTACTTAACAATAATCTTTATTGAACTCAACAATCTGAATGCAACGTCTTTTGAAATATGCCATGAAAGACTCCAAGTAATATCTTTAAAATGAGCAAATGCACAGCGGAAGATTTCTTTAATACCTGAGAATAAACATGCTTTCAAGTGTCAACCAAAAGGTTGGTGAGTTCATTAGTTTTGTAACATCCCGCCTTTTTCCGTTTACTTTCCGTTTATTCATTTTAAAGTCCGTTATATATTTATAACATCTTTCATTAATACGCGTTTTAAATTATCTCGATTAGGTAATTCACGCACCCGATTCAAACTTGAGGGACTAAAATTGACACGGGGCAAACTAGTTGACTAGGTCACCTAGTCCACCCCAATCACCACCATTCAACCATCTCCATCTCTCTCTCTTTCTCTCTAGCAAGAACACACACACAAATTCCAAATTCATTCAATCATCATCTAAATTCGATCTAGGAGGCTTACAACAAAATAAATTACATATTCGTGATCCTCTCTTCATCCTCTTCATTTTGGTACCAACTTCATCTCGTTTGGGTAACATTTCTAAAACTCTAGATTTCTCTAAATTCGTGTTTTTAACTTGAAATGGTGTTAGTTAGTGTCTATGGCTCATTGTGATGTCGTGTGTGTAATTTATATGCTCGATCTCGTTGTTTTAGTGTAACTAGCATGAACTTGAATTTTGGTGTGTTGTTCTTGAATTTTGGATGATCATATGTTGTTAGATGTTAAAAGTTCATGTTCTAATTGTGTTCCTAGTATCACTAGCTTCAATTTGATGTGTAGGTTGCTTTAGAAAAGTTCATGAACTCGATTTATGATTTTGGTGAATTTGGGTTAGGGTTTGATGAACTTGAAATGGACTTTTGATGCATTGAATACCATGGATTATGGTTGGTAAGTGTTTAGTTAGATTGTATGCTTGATTACCTTCGAAACGGCATATCATTCATGTAAATTGGTTGCCCGAATCATTGAATTGCATTTATGAACTTGTATGCGATTAATGTCGAGCATTAGATGCGGTTTTGGTTGTTATAATAGGTAGATTGATTGATGAAATGTGTTTAGTTGTCTTCCTCGTCAAATTTCCTTCCCAACGGTATAAAATACTTGACTTGATTGTTTGCGGATCATAAATTGTGTTTATTTGGTTTTTGGTTCGTGCACTTAGGAGTTTCTGCATCAGACTTGAAAAACAATCTGGACGCCGTCCAGATCCTTGGACGCCGTCCCACTTTTCAAAGCTGGACGCTGTCCAGATATTTGGACGCCGTCCCAGCCTTCAAAGCTGGACGCCGTCCAGACAATCTGGACGCCGTCCAGATACACTGGCAGGCCACTGTCCTCGTTGGTCATTTTATGGAAAATGTTTGCTATGCTATGGACCTCTGATTCACATGTAACTTGTTCTAACATGCTCATATATGATTAAAAACCTCAGAAAAATAGTTCGGGACCCGACCCGAACGTGTTGACTTTTTCGTTGACTTTGACCGACCAAA
Source organism: Rutidosis leptorrhynchoides (assembly GCF_046630445.1). NCBI lineage: Eukaryota > Viridiplantae > Streptophyta > Magnoliopsida > Asterales > Asteraceae > Rutidosis > Rutidosis leptorrhynchoides. Next base: position 353,660,790 of record NC_092342.1, on the reverse strand, counting down.
GTTTGACTTTTTGTCAAACTTAACCAAATGATTATGCAACATTCCTAACTTGTTTCTATACTTGTATCTTACATGAAGCTTGACAAATTGATTCACATGCTACGTAATCGAGTCGTAACGAGCCATAGGACTAATTGAACATCTTTGACCTTTTGTGTTTACCGTTGTTGATACGACCTATTTGTTTAGGTCAAGACTAGCATTGTTCTTTGCACACGTTTACTTGTTGAAGTACTTTACTACTCGTGCACTCAAGGTGAGATCATAGTCACACTTTTACTCTTTTGCACTTACATTTGGGATGAGAAAAACATAAACGTTTCTTTTACTAAGTGAACACAAGTACAGGAAAACAAACATTCTACATACGAGTTTAGAACAAAATCCTCAATTCGATTATCATTAGTTACACTTGCCGGGTGTAAGCGAGAACTTATGTTGTATGGATCCATATGGGTTTGACAAACCCTCATTCAAACGGTTCGCTACCGTTTACGAATGAAATATATTTTCGAGAAACAGTGTATGTTCTAGCACTAAGTGATGGGGTTCAATGGAAGGAATGTTAAGCATTGATAATTGGGTGCTCGTGAAACAAACTTTTGGAATGTATTACTTTATCTCGTTGTTGCAAATCTTGTGGTTCACTTGTACTTACTTACTTAAACCTATGATTTCACCAACGTTTTCGTTGACAGATTTCTATGTTTTCTCAGGTCCTTGAACGATACATGATACATGCTTCCGCTCATTATTTTGATACTTGCATTGGATGTCGAGTATATATGCATACATGGAGCGTCTTTTGGCTACTTTTAAATTGTGTCGCATAAGTTTCATTTGTACTTATAACTTTGTAACGTAACTTGTGGTGGAACTATTCTTGTAAACTTTGAACAATCTTTACATTTGAAATGAATGCGACATATCTTTTGGTCAAACATTGTTTTAAAGACTTATGACCACGTAACGGGACCTAAGTAGATGGCGCCGTCAATGACGATTTTGTCGGGTCGTCACAGATGGTATCAGAGCGTTGGTTGTAGGGATTTAGAGTTCATTGGTGTCAACCTCGAGTCATAGGGTACATTGGTGAGTCTAGACTACAACCGGCATATAGACTTGAAGTAGGAATTACTTGACCACTTGTGCATTTATACTCGAACGCTTCTACTCATACCTACTCTTAGTTCATCTTAATCTCACGTTGTTTAAATTGATTGACACGCCACCTTGACTTTATAGAATAATGTCGAATGCACATATGAATCAGGGTAATATAATTGCCGGGATTATATTACGGTGACTCATATGAACGTTCCGACATTATGACATAAAGAATTTAAGGCGAGTCGAGAAAAAAAAAAACTTCTCTTTATCTTTATTCTATATCACGGTTAGTATTATTGAGAATAATAATCAATGATATTCTTGTGTCTTGAAGGAACAATGGCTCCTCGTCGTGTACGCCGCAATGAAACTCCCGAACAAGCTCTCGAACGGATGATAGCCACCGCCGTAGATGCGGCCATGGCCGGTCACTCATCCAACAACAACAACAATAATAACAACAACCACAACAACAACAACAATGGAACCGGTAACTCAAACGAGGGATGCTCCTATAAAGCTTTCATGGGGTGCAAACCTCACACTTTCGATGGAACCGGGGGACCGGTCATGCTCACCCGATGGTTTGAGCAAACGGAAGCCGTCTTTAGCATAAGCGGTTGTTGGGACCAAGACAAGGTCAAATACTCCACTCACACCTTCGCCGGTGTCGCTCTTACATGGTGGAATACTTATATACAATCGGTGGGTACCGATGAAGCTCACGCCCTCTCTTGGGCCGACTTGAGAGAAAAGATGATTGTCGAATATTTCCCTCGTGAAGAAACCCGAAGGCTCGAACAAGAGCTAAGAACTTTAAAGGCGATCGGAAATGATCTCAAGGCTTATAATCAATGATTTTCCGAACTAGCCTTGATGTGCCCAAATCTTGTGAACCCCGAAGCTTTAAGGGTTGAACTTTACATGGATGGCCTCCCAAAGAGTATCAAACACGGAGTAATGTCATCCAAACCCACTAATCATCAAGAAGCTTTGAACATGGCCCGCAAATTGATAGAAACGGTTGACGAAATCGTAGTTCCGGCACCTAAGGCCGAGGACAAATCGGGCGGCAACAAAAGAAAGTGGGAACCCTCCCAATCAAGCAACAACAACTTTGCTAAGAAGCCTTACACCTCCGACGGCAAGAGGGGTTATGCCGGGAACCTACCTCTTTGCAACAAATGCAACAAACATCACTTTGGTGAATGTGGCAAGTTAATTTGCCACCGGTGCCAAGGAGTTGGTCATAAGGCCAACGATTGTAAAAGTGCCACTCCCGTCGCTCGAAAGTGGCCCAATGCACCAAAGACGGGCACTTGTTACGAATGTGGCCAAACGGGTCATTATAGAAATACATGCCCAAAGAAGAAAGATAACCCCAACACGCGCGGCCGAGCTTTCAACATCAACACCGAGGAAGCCCGGGATGACACTGAACTAGTCACGGGTACGTTTCTTCTCAACAATTCTTATGTCTCTTGCTTATTCGATTCGGGTGCCGATAAATGCTTTGTATCCAAGACTTTGACTCATTCTTTTAGCACTCCACCTCTTCCGTTAGATACCACCTATACCATTGAAGTGGCTAACGGGAAACTATTAAGTGCCGACACATATTACCGGGGGTGTACGTTAAACATTTTGGGTAATGAGTTTGAAATTGACTTGATACCCATGGAACTAGGGAGCTTCGATGTAATAATCGGTATGAATTGGCTAGCCAAAACGAAATCTCACATCCTTTGTGATCTTAACGCAATCTGAATCCCTATCGAGAATGGTGAACCTTTGATCGTCTATGGCGATAAGAGTTGCAACGGACTCAACCTCGTTTCGTGTATTAAAGTTAGAAAACTACTCTGTAAGGGTTGTTTTGTGATCCTTGCTCACGTTAAGAAAGTCGAGTCCGATGAGAAGCACATCGATGATGTGCCAATTGTTAGTGACTATTCCGATGTATTTCTCGACGAATTGCCGGGTCTTCCACCTCATCGACCGGTTGAATTCCAAATCGATCTTATTCCGGGAGCCGCACCCGTAGCACGTGCACCATATAGACTCGCTCCATCTGAAATGCAAGAATTACAAAGTCAAATCCAAGAACTACATGATCGTGGTTTTATCCAACCTAGCCATTCACCTTGGGGCGCTCCGATTTTTTTTGTTAAAAAGAAAGACGGATCCCTACGAATGTGCATTGATTATCGTGAACTAAACAAATTCACGGTAAAGAATCGATATCCTCTTCCTCGCATCGATGACCTCTTTGATCAATTACAAGGGTCTTGTGTATATTCAAAAATCGATCTCCGCTCGGGTTATCATCAATTAAGGGTTAAGGGGGAAGATGTCTCCAAAACTGCTTTCCGGACTCGTTATGGTAGTTATGAATTCCTTGTCATGCCATTTGGTCTCACTAACGCACCGGCGGTGTTCATGGATCTTATGAACCGCGTGTGCAAACCGTATCTCGATAAATTCGTTATCGTGTTCATCGATGACATATTGATCTATTCTAAAAATGAAGAAGAGCACGAACAACATCTCCGACTTGTGCTTGAACTTTTAAGACAAGAACAACTCTATGCCAAATTCTCCAAGTGTGAATTTTGGTTAAAGGATGTTCAATTTCTTGGTCATGTTGTAAGTGATCAAGGTATTAAAGTCGATCCCACGAAAATCGAAGCCATTAGTAAATGGGAGACTCCTACTACTCCTACTCACATTCGTCAATTCTTGGGTCTCGCCGGGTACTATCGTAGATTCATCGAAAACTTCTCTTTGGTTGCACGTCCTCTAACCGCATTAACTCACAAGGGAAAGAAATTCATTTGGGCGACCGAGCAAGAATCCGCGTTTCAAATCTTGAAGACAAAACTAACCACCGCTCCTATCTTGTCACTTCTCGAAGGCAATGATGACTTTGTTGTATATTGCGATGCCTCGAAACATGGTTTTGGGTGTGTATTGATGCAATGAACAAAAGTCATTGCTTATGCTTCTCGACAACTCAAAATTCATGAACGAAACTATACGACACATGATCTCGAACTCGGAGCCGTTGTCTTTGCACTTAAAATGTGGAGACACTATCTTTATGGAACCAAGAGTACTATCTTCACCGATCACAAAAGCCTTCAACACATCTTCGATCAAAAGCAACTAAACATGAGACAACGAAGGTGGATTGAAACCTTAAACGATTACGATTGCGAGCTTCGTTACCATCCCGGGAAGGCAAATGTAGTAGCCGATGCCTTAAGTCGAAAAGAAAGAGCGGTGCCTCTTCGTGTCCGAGCCTTAAACATCACCATCCACACAAACCTTAATAGCCAAATTCGGGTAGCCCAAGATGAGGCTCTCAAGGATGAAAACCTTTCACACGAGTTCTTGAACATTCTCGTCTCTCAATTCGAAATTAGGGAGACCGGACTCCGATATTACGCCGGAAGGATTTGGGTGCCTAGTTATGGGGACCTACGAAGCCTTATTTTAGACGAAGCCCATAAGTCACGATACTCGATTCACCCCGGTGCCAATAAGATGTACCACGACCTTAAACAACTATATTGGTGGCCGAACATCAAAAGGGACGTAGCTACTTATGTTTCCAAGTGTTTGACATGTTCCAAAGTCAAAGCCGAACACCAAAGACCGTCCGGACTACTTCAACAACCCGAGATCCCGCAATGGAAGTGGGAAAGGATAACGATGGATTTTATCACCAAGCTACCAAAAACGACGGGCGGTTATGATACCATTTGGGTTATTGTTGACCGCCTTACCAAATCCGCACACTTCCTTGCCATGAAAGAAACGGACAAAATGGAGAAACTTGCACAACTTTACATTAAGGAGATCGTAGCCCGACACGGTGTACCTTTATCGATTATCTCCGACCGAGATGGCCATTTCGTTTCTAGATTTTGGCGTACTTTGCAAGAAGCACTGGGAACGCGTTTAGATATGAGCACCGCATATCATCCTCAAACCGATGGACAAAGCGAACGTACAATTCAAACCTTAGAGGACATGTTACGAGCTTGCGTGGTTGATTTCAAAAAAGCTTGGGACAAGCACTTGCCTCTTGCCGAATTCTCCTACAATAATAGTTATCACGCGAGTATTAACGCCGCACCATTCGAAGCATTATATGGCCAAAAATGTCGTTCGCCTCTTTGTTGGGCCGAGTTAGGTGACGTGCAAATTACCGGACCCGAACTCATTCACGAAACCACCGAGAAAATCGTTCAAATCCGAGATAGGCTTAGGACGGCCCGAAGTCGTCAAAAGTGCTATACCGACAAAAGACGCAACGACCTTGAATTTCAAGTCGGTGACCGTGTCATGTTAAAAGTCGCACCTTGGAAGGGTGTAATCCGTTTTGGGAAACGCGGGAAGCTAAATCCGCGGTATATTGGTCCTTTCGAAATCTTGGAGCGTATTGGAACCGTTGCTTATCGTTTAGATCTTCCGCCTCAATTGAACTCCGTTCATCCTACTTTCCATGTATCTAACTTGAAAAAGTGCCTTGCCGAACCCGATATCGTCATTCCTCTCGAGGAACTCACTATTGATGACAAACTTCATTTTGTGGAGGAACCGGTTGAAATTGTGGACACCTCCGTCAAGACATTGAAACAAAGCCGAATCTCGATTGTTAAAGTCCGTTGGAACGCCAAAAGGGGACCCGAGTTTACTTGGGAAAGACAAGATCAAATGCAAAGGAAGTATCCTCATCTATTCGTGAATTCGGAAACGCAAGATCTCGAGGAAGAAATAACGACTACTACGCCTACTTAAATTTCGGGACGAAATTTCTTTTAAGGAGTAGGTAATGTAACATCTCGCCTTTTTCCGTTTACTTTCCGTTTATTCATTTTAAAGTCCGTTATATATTTATAACATCTTTCGTTAATACGCGTTTTAAATTATCTCGATTAGGTAATTCACGCACCCGATTCAAACTTGAGGGACTAAAATTGACACGGGGCAAACTAGTTGACTAGGTCACCTAGTCCACCCCAATCACCACCATTCAACCATCTCCATCTCTCTCTCTTTCTCTCTAGCAAGAACACACACACAAATACCAAATTCATTCAATCATCATCTAAATTCGATCTAGGAGGCTTACAACAAAATAAATTACATATTCGTGATCCTCTCTTCATCCTCTTCATTTTGGTACCAACTTCATCTCGTTTGGGTAACATTTCTAAAACTCTAGATTTCTCTAAATTCGTGTTTTTGACTTGAAATGGTGTTAGTTAGTGTCTATGGCTCATTGTGATGTCGTGTGTGTAATTTATATGCTCGATCTCGTTGTTTTAGTGTAACTAGCATGAACTTGAATTTTGGTGTGTTGTTCTTGAACTTTGGATGATCATATGTTGTTAGATGTTAAAAGTTCATGTTCTAATTGTGTTCCTAGTATCACTAGCTTCAATTTGATGTGTAGGTTGCTTTAGAAAAGTTCATGAACTCGATTTATGATTTTGGTGAATTTGGGTTAGGGTTTGATGAACTTGAAATGGAATTTTGATGCATTAAATGCCATGGATTATGGTTGGTAAGTGTTTAGTTAGATTGTATGCTTGATTACCTTCGAAACGGCATATCATTCATGTAAATTGGTTGCCCGAATCATTGAATTGCATTTATGAACTTGTATGCGATTAATGTCGAGCATTAGATGCGGTTTTGGTTGTTATAATAGGTAGATTGATTGATGAAATGTGTTTAGTTGTCTTCCTCGTCAAATTTCCTTCCCAACGGTATAAAATACTTGACTTGATTGTTTGCGGATCATAAATTGTGTTTATTTGGTTTTTGGTTCGTGCACTTAGGAGTTTCTGCATCAGACTTGAAAAACAATCTGGACGCCGTCCAGATCCTTGGACGCCGTCCAGATCCTTGGACGCTGTCCCACTTTTCAAAGCTGGACGCCGTCCAGATATTTGGACGCCGTCCCAGCCTTCAAAGCTGGACGCCGTCCAGACAATCTGGACGCCGTCCAGATACACTGGCAGGCCACTGTCCTCGTTGGTCATTTTACGGAAAATGTTTGCTATGGTATGGACCTCCGATTCACATGTAACTTGTTCTAACATGCTCATATATGATTAAAAACCTCAGAAAAATAGTTCGGGACCCGACCCGAACGTGTTGACTTTTTCGTTGACTTTGACCGACCAAAGTTTGAATTTTTGTCAAACTTAACCAAATGATTATGCAACATTCCTAACTTGTTTCTATACTTGTATCTTACATGAAACTTGACAAATTGATTCACATGCTACGTAATCGAGTCGTAACGAGCCATAGGACTAATTGAACATCTTTGACCTTTTGTGTTTACCGTTGTTGATACGACCTATTTGTTTAGGTCAAGACTAGCATTGTTCTTTGCACACGTTTACTTGTTGAAGTACTTTACTACTCGTGCACTCAAGGTGAGATCATAGTCCCACTTTTACTCTTTTGCACTTACATTTGGGATGAGAAAAACATAAACGTTTCTTTTACTAAGTGAACACAAGTACAGGAAAACAAACATTCTACATACGAGTTTAGAACAAAATCCTCAATTCGATTATCATTAGTTACACTTGCCGGGTGTAAGCGAGAACTTATGTTGTATGGATCCATATGGGTTTGACAAACCCTCATTCAAACGGTTCGCTACCGTTTACGAATGAAATATATTTTCGAGAAACAGTGTATGTTCTAGCACTAAGTGATGGGGTTCAATGGAAGGAATGTTAAGCATTGATAATTGGGTGCTCGTGAAACAAACTTTTGGAATGTATTACTTTATCTCGTTGTTGCAAATCTTGTGGTTCACTTGTACTTACTTACTTAAACCTATGATTTCACCAACGTTTTCGTTGACAGATTTCTATGTTTTCTCAGGTCCTTGAACGATACATGATACATGCTTCCGCTCATTATTTTGATACTTGCATTGGATGTCGAGTATATATGCATACATGGAGCGTCTTTTGGCTACTTTTAAATTGTGTCGCATAAGTTTCATTTGTACTTATAACTTTGTAACGTAACTTGTGGTGGAACTATTCTTGTAAACTTTGAACAATCTTTACATTTGAAATGAATGCGACATATCTTTTGGTCAAACGTTGTTTTAAAGACTTATGACCACGTAACGGGACCTAAGTAGACGGCGCCGTCAATGACGATTTTGTCGGGTCGTCACAAGTTTATCATAATCAATCATTTCCATAATTTTAATAGACCACAAGATTTCATTTATTCAATAATCATACACTCGTAAGTGTTTAAAATTCATTCGTATGGATTGAACACCTGGTAACCGACCTTAACAAAATGCATCTAGAATATCCCCATATATAATCATCTAAGTACTAAAGCAGTTCAAATTCTCTGACTGGGGCATGTCACAGCCCATAGATCTATCTTTAGGATTCGCGTCAATTGGTGGCAATTATAATAAACACCAATTCTTAGGTTACCAAGTTTAACAAGTGCGATATCCTGTATAAAAATTCAACCATAGAATGTAGTTTCGATTACTTGTGTCTATTTCGTCAATCATTTATAAAAGCACATGTATTCTAAGTCCCAAAAATATATATTGAAAAAGAATTTAAAAGGGAGCAAATGAAACTCACCATACTGTATTCCGTAGTAAAAATACATATGACGTCATTGAACAAATGCAAGGTTGGCCTCGGATTCACGAACCTATATTAATTTTATACATTTATATGTTGGTTAAATTTGTCAAACAAATTAGGCCAAGTCATAGTGTATCACAATCCTAATGCTCGAGACTACTATGCAACAGTCAACAAAAGTCAGTTTGACTCAAAATGATTTCCATAATTTATACATGATTATTATATAGTTTAAATATAGTCGTTTTATATTTTTAAATATTTTTAACAGATTTATTAGAGTAAATAATATAATTCATTTATTAAATAATAAAATTTTATATTAAAATTTATATAATAAAAATATACTTTTATATATCTTAAGTAGTAAAATTTATAAAGTTCATTTAATATCATAAAAATAATATGATAGGTATTATTAATGTAAGTATTTTACACGTAAAAAATATCTTTGTACCACATATTTATTTGATAAAATAATATCGATAATAATAATAGTAAGTAAAAGTTGTATTGTTTTGTAATAATAATTATTATTATTCTACTAATAATAATAATAATATTTATATTTACGAAAAATGGTATTATGATAAATTGCTAATTCTTATTAATAATAATAATAATAATGAAATTTTTATATTAACAATGATATTTCTATTAAAAATAATAATTTTTGTAAAAATTATAGGTTTAATATTAATAATACTTCTATTAATAATAGTGATAAAAATAATGAAAAACGATAATTTTATCTAAATCAATACCTTACGATATTTTAAATTTCATCATGATACACATACTCATTATTTCTTAATCAATTCGTTTTATATCTTTTAAATCGTCTTTTATATCGCGTTCATATTAACGATAATAATAGTAATCATAATAATTAGGTGTTACTAATATTAGTTTTTAATTATAATAATACTAATACTAATAAATATTATGATAATATTAATGATAATACTAATAACTATTTTAATGATAATAATAATAATAATAAAATTATAACTTTAACGATAATAACGATAGTAAAAAAAATAACAATTTTTAATGATAATACCTTTTATTGATAATGATAATAATAATAATAATAATAATAATAATAATAATAATAATAATAATAATTAGATAAAAACTATAACTACGATAATAACGACGATAATAATAATAATCATTTTTAATAATAATACAAAATTTCAATTGACTATAACTTCTAATCCGTTCATCGAAACCATTTGATATCTAAATGAAAAGTTTTTAATTTTTCACTAGCTTTCCAACGACATGCATATCTTATACCTTTCATAACCCGACCTTAACCATAAGGACGAATACAATAACATATGATTTCATCGCGAGGTATTGACCTCTATATGCGACATTTTTCAAAAACTGCATTCGTTTTTACAATACAAACCATAGCTTTTATTACAAATACAAGGTTTAAACAACTTAATAATGATTATCGTTTAGCGATAATCTTAGACTTACAAACTTTACATGTGATAATAACAATACGACCTCCAACATATTTTACATTACAAATCCTCCGATATGCATTTTTATTTTTGACACAAATATGCATACTCAAGATCTTGCTTAAATTCAACATGTTGCAGCGGAAGCTTTTAGTTATCACCTGAGAATAAACATGCTTAAAACGTCAACATAAAGTTGGTGAGATATAGGTTTAATGCCGGCAGCGTTATAAATATAGACCACAAGATTTCATATATAAACGTTTTAATAAAAATATTCTAAGTTGTTGAGCACTTGATAACCATACTTAACATTTAATCAACGTCGCATATTCCCTTTATTATGAAATCTTAATACACCGTACCAAGTGTAGTTACCGAAACGAAGTACTGTGCAACCGTTGAATACTGGTCGTCCAGTCCGGTTGGGGTTGTCAGGCCCGATAGATCTATCAACAGGATTCGCGTTTACAATACCTCATGTAAATAATAGTTACCAAGTTACAGGGAAGTATGCCAGTGGTACAACTCAACGTAGAATATATATTTTTAATCACTTGTGTCCATAACGTAAATCATAAAATGCATGTATTCTCATCCCGAAATATTTAGAGTTTAAAAGTGGGACTATATACTCACCTTTTCCTTGAAGGTATTTAACTCGACTTGGTCTCCGATAGATATCACGAACCTAACCATATATATAATATATCAACATATTTTCTTTTCAAGTAATCGTTACATATATATATATATATATATATATATATATATATATATATATATATATATATATATATATATATATATATATATATATATATATATATATATATATACTTATAATACTTTTAATATTTTCTTAGTCCGTAGTTAGCAGTCTGTTGTTAATGGTCCATAATTAGTTGCTCAATAAAATAAATAAAGACCCCATCGTATTCGTATTGATCAGAATTAATCTCGACCCATGGTACCATGTTGTCAAATGACGTGTTGCGTACATAAAGTACCGTGTTGTCAGATGACGTGTTGCGTACAATCATGAGGTCTTATGATTAATCTTCTCGTGTTGTTTACGGGTGGTCCTGGAATATATAAAATCAAATCATAAGTAAATATATATTAAATATTATGTTAAATAGCCAAGATATGATTAATCCGATTTTGTCATAATATGATATATTACAGGTTTTGAAGTGTTTTAAAAATCAAATTAGAAGGATCTATTTAGTTTGCGAACAGGTTTGAAATCATTCAAACTATGTTCTTGTTGTTAAAAATTTTATAACACAAAATAAGATAGCTATATAAATATGAATCGAATAAGATTATGAATAAGGTTACTACCTCAAGTTACTTGGATAAAGCTACTGGAAAAGATAGAAAATAATCTTGATCAAACTTTCTTATGATGATTATAGGTTGTTCATGAAGCTAGTTCTTCATGAGTATTTGCTGAGATTGTGAAGAACACTTAGAGTTCCTAAGAGTGTGTTTTTTTTGGTTAGAGAAAGATGGTTGTAAGAATGAAATGAAAAACCAAGGTGATGGTGATACTTATAGGACAGTCTGGTTGTTGAGGGAACAAGGACAAATTATTGTGTTGAATTTTTGAGTAATAATGTATGCTAGCTTACAAATAAGATTCCCTCTTATCTAGGGCAGATCTAAAGCTGATAAGGATATTGATTTGATGTGTATTTACCAATAGTAAATACGTATGGATGATGGGTATGATACGGTAAAAGAAGCTCAAAATCGGGCTTTTATTTTGGGTCCAACCGGGCCAAAAATAAAATTTTAAGACATTTTTAGTAAAGCAATGTTAACCCAAACCCCCGTCATAATCAAGATAAGTTCAAACAAGTGTGCACTCCACACTTCCCCAAACTTGTTCGATATTTATCAAGATTATTTTGGTTACAAATTAATCCCATTACACTTAAATCATATTGGTGACATAAATCACAACACATTATAGATTATAAGTATATATGTCAAAGAACGTTACATATAGTTATCGTTTTGAATACTTAAGTTAGTGGTCTCAAAGTATACTTATAACTCATTGTTGTTAGTTCACAATGAAATGTTAAACCATCCTTAAATCATGTTAAATATGTATAGATATGTACATATACATAATCGTATAATTATCGTGTGTCATATAGTTCGTGATATCATCGGTCAAATTGGACGGTCAAACGTTGTGTAAAACTCTTTTCAAAAATATAAGTCTCAACAGTTTGGATTGCTTATCATGTTGGTAAGGTTTAATTTATGTAAATATTAATCTCATAAATATAGAACGATCGGAAAATTCGAGGTCGTTACATTATCTCAACCGCATATGTAACTAACTCAGGATTTAACATAACCTATCTAACGACAATATCAAAAATACAAGCATGCATAATCCTATATACTCGAGCACTAGTCAGGGATACACTAATAATATATAAAAATTAAGTTATGAGTGCTCACGTATCAATATTGAGATTCAATATTGCAGGAAAGGTTCGTAGACGCAACGGAGATGATAAACACTAGTTTGACCTCACGAGGATACCCTCGAACATTACCCATCACCTCCATAGCTATAACCCATAATTTCCTTAGCCCTATCCTACTCGAAAACCCGTCTTGAAATATCTCGCTCAAAACTTCGTCGTAGTATTTTATGTGAATAATAATAATAATACTAATAATTATAATAAGATTATTAATAATAATAATCTTAATAATAATAATAATAATAATAATAATAATAATAATAATAATAATAATAATAATAATAATAATAATAATAATAATAATAATAATAATAATATTAATATTCATAAATATTACGGAGTAGATCAGAGAGATGGATGGATTGAATCGAGCAGCAAAACGATCGAGCTTTATACACAAATCCTGAAACTGACACCTCTGCGATTGCGGAGGTTTTGTGCCTAAATGCTCCGCGATCGCGGAGCTTTTCTATCCAGCTCATTCCCAATGATTTCAAGGCTGCCGACGGTTTATATAATATTATATATATAATATATTTTAATTTATATAATTAATTATATATTATATTATATTCACGTGCATAGTTGACTTGTAAAATTATTTCCGATGACTCGTACATTGTCACTCGACTTATGATCCGGTTTCGGTTTCTCGAACGCATTTTTGTACGCTTAGAAACCTAGTACTTTATGTTTAATGACTCGTATTCTTATCAAAATATAGATCTAAATCATTAGTAAGGTATATTACACGAAGTGTAACTTATTCATTTGAGTGTTTTGGTCATTAGCTTCTATAAATCCTCGTCTCGGTGTATATACATATTATCGAAACGTTTTATGACTAAGTTAAAATATATGTATATTTATATTTTCATTTTGAAATATAAATTTGGAATATTTATTTAACAATAATTAATATATATAGTTTTTCAAAGCTAATGATATTCAAAACTTATATATTTTGAAATCGTTTAAGTAATAAGAAATATTATTTCGTAACATTTGTATTTTTAAAGTTTAAAAATTGATATACTTCATTTATATACAAACATTTAGAAAGACATTTTAATAATCAAATTATTTTATATTCAAAATCATTTTATTACCAAGTTTATAATAGTAGAAGTTGTTATGTCATAATACATTATTAATAATAAAAGCCTATTATATCGAAAAACATTTTTGTTTAAGGAACTATATATATAGCTTTATAATAAAAAGCTTAAATTATGCTAATTCTATATAATCAATTTACCTTTATAAATAACAGATTGCAATAATTCAGTTTTTGAAATCGTTTTCTTACGTTTGAAAATATGACAGTCGAATATTATGAAATCCAGTTTCCCACTAACTTTTATCTAACCTTCGTCAATTGACACATTTGTTCTTACATGTAAATTACTTTACCAAATATTCCTGATACTGTTAAAGAAGGGTTTCCTAAATCAATGTGGACCTCTCAACAGAGACTCTTAATCATAATTTAATGTATCTGATAACTCAATCATTTGATATTATCTTATAATTCCATCGATAGACATATTGAAACAAATACGTTCATGTAAAGTATTATTCGTTTAATACTTTGTTAATATTTCAGGTTATAATATATACACATATACATCTATAATCATATTCATTTATATAATGGTTCGTGAATCGTCGAAATTTGGTCGAGGTTAAATGAATGTATGAACACAGTTTAAAATTCTTGAGATTTAATGTTACAGACTTTGCTTATCGTGTCGGAAACATATAAAGATCAAGTTTAAATTTGTTCAAAAATTTCCGGGTTGTCACAGTACCTACCCGTTAAAGAAATTTCGTCTCGAAATTTGATTGAGATGGTCATGATTGATAATAAAAATGTTTTAATGACGAATATGAGTTGGTAAATAGAGTTTTATCACCATTGAGTAATATGGATAAAACGATTCGGTTACTTAAAGAGTACGAGTAAAGCTATTACAAAAAAATGAAATAAGAAATAAAGTTTCATCTTAACTTTTGACGTTGTCTTGGTTGAATTCCGAAATTTAAGGGATTTAAGGAAAATCTTTGAAATCTAAAAGATTTGATTCTCCGACGAATAAGGAAATTAGGACCTCTCTAATTAAATGCAGAGATCTGCCTTGATTTCTCCATCAGATATTTCACTATAAATTAACTTCTTCCGTTCCATTACTTTTACCATTCCTATACTCAATTCCCAAATTCAAAAGTGATGGAATTCGATATAACAACATGTTCATAATGTTAACATAGTCACAAAACCAATTTTATGAAATTTAAAGTAAGCGGAAGCATGATGATTAAGAAAACAAGTTTATATCTTAAACCATTTTAAGTGAATTCCATGTATGTATCAAGTCATGAAAATAAGATTACATATAATTAACAAGGAAGTAAGGTTCAATACCTCCTCAAGCTAGTTGAGGGTTGTTTGATACAAGAAGATGATGAACAAATGTGTTAAAACTCCAAGCTTTTGATGCACCAACACCACCCTTGAGCTTAGTTATGTTTTAAACACTTAATCACCTTTAAACCAAGCTTGTAACCCACTTCCTTTGAACCCAAAATTCTGGACAGCAGCTTGTCAAAAGATGATGGTGAATGGAGTCTCAAAACTATGAAACCTCAAGAGATAATACCCTAAACTTTGCACCAACACCCTAGCTATTGGTTAGGATTTATTTACACTTGAAATTAGCTTGCAAAAATCAAATTATGAAGCCTTCTTTGTACCAAAAAGGCCACGGCAGTAGCAGCTGAATGCAGTATCTTTTTTTCAGTTTTGCAAGCTTAAACTTTGTAGTTATCACTTGAAAGAATCATTCAAACTTTGGTTAAAGTGTAGTACAAGTTCATAAGGAGTTGTGTAGTATAAAAGGTATCAAAACAAGCATGTGTGGTCTTTCTTGGAGACCCAAAAAACTGCCACACATTATCTTTATTAATAATACTTGTAAGTTTATAAAAATTTATAAACTTGTTATAAACTTATGTATTATTTTGTTACCTATACATTTTATAAAACCTTTTATAAAATATAACACAATATAATCATTTAAACCTATAAACAATTATATATAAATTATCCAAATAATTTATTTCAAGTGATAATATTTTAGAAACCCGATTTTCTAAAATTCAAGTGTCGCGTATTTGTTTAGTGAACCAATCGTTAAGATCAAATACGTATAAGGTGTTGATAAGTTTGTTATTGGGTATGACCCGACTTGGATCATAACATGTTAGCCACATTAATTAAATATGTCTCTCGGGCATACGAAAAACTTACAATCTCCCACTTGCACGAGAAACATAAGAAATTAATGCAAGTGACGGATACCACCTAACGACCGTCCATCACCCCCAATATGTTATGACTATGTGCCATTCAATAACATCATCCCTTTCGAGTTCCCATCTCGAATATGAATAGGTGAATCTTTTCATTATATCCTTTCATCCTAGATGTCATGTTAAATCCAAGAGATACAGAGTGATCACTCTCTTTCTAGATTTAACTTTATCAGGCCTTAGACATCTGACTCTCAATGAATAAGAGGGACAAATTCCATCTTGACTACATACGTCCTAAATATGTACCTTGCATTGTACCTGAGCTCTTCCTTATGAACTATCATATTTCAGAATAGCGAAGGAAAGATTCAAGGCACAATACTTGGTAAATATCTGAACCCAATATGTATCTCAGGTCAGAGGATACAATGATATTCGCCTTTACTCAAGATTACATGTGATCAACCACAAAGGCTCCATTTAGCAAATTTTGAGGGCGGGTCTTCCAATATTTGCATCCCACAAATATCTATGAACCTTGGTAGCAACCTTGCCCCACATTCAGTCCGTGAATGTATACCAATCCAAGTTCATAATAGTCTAAACCTCACACTTGTTCCCACAAATGTGATCAACTACGGAATTTAGAATAATTGCTTATTCATGGATAAAATATGCAAAATAGGAACTTAACTCAAAATAAATTAAGCCATAATTATATTAATGAGTTTGAACAATTTCGTTCCGTTACAATACTTAAAACAGATCATGATCAATCACTAGAATATCGAAGCCCTAATGCACAAACATGTCCTGCATGTTTTTATCCATGTAAGAGCTTCGTGAGAGGATCCGCTATATTAAGATCTGTGTGAACTTTGCGAATACATATATTTCCCTTTTCAACTTCATCCCTTATGTAGTTGAATCTCCACTCAATGTGACGGGTCTTTTGATGAGCACGAGGTTCCTTGATTTGAGCAATCGCACCCTCGTTGTCACAAAAGATCTCAAGAGGGTCCTGAATGGAAGGGACTACTCCTAAGTCGTCGATGAATTTCTTCATCCATGCAGCTTCCTGAGCTGCTAATGATGCGGCGATGTACTCCGACTCTGTAGTGGATAGAGCAACAACATCCTGTTTTGAACTCTTCCAAGAGACCGCACCTCCATTTAATGTGAAGACATAACCGGATTGTGATCGAGAATCATCACGATCAGTTTGGAAACTCGCATCCACGTAACCTTTTACAGCGAGTTCCTCCTCACCAGACCCATATATCAGAAAAATATCCTTAGTCCTCCTAAGGTATTTCAATATACTTTTAACAGCAATCCAATGACTGTTTCATGGGTTATTCTGGTATCTACTTGTCAGGCTAAGAGCGCATGACACATCCGGTCTAGTGCATATCATTGCATACATGATTGACCCAATGGCAGAAGCATATGGGACTTTCTTCATTCTCTCCTGTTCATCTTTCGTGGTGGGGCACTAAGATGAACTGAGAAGTGTTCCCTTTTGAATAGGTACCAAACCTTTCTTAGAGTTCTCCATCTTGAACCTTTTCAAGATCTTTTCAATGTATGCACTTTGATTTAAACCTATCAGTTTCTTGGATCTATCCCTGTAGATCCCAATCCCCAAAACGTATTGTGCTTCTCCAAGATCCTTAATGGAGAAGCATTTGCTTAACCAAGTTTTAACACCTTGCATTGCCGGAATATCATTTCCAAATAACAATATATCATCCACATATAGTACAAGGAACATGATAGTGCTCCCACTAGCTTTCTTGTATACACAAGCTTCATCACCATTTTTAATGAAGCCAAATTTCTTGGCCTCCTCATTAAAACGATGATTCCACATTCTAGATGCTTGTTTCAATCCGTAGATTGACTTCTTTAACTTGCATACCTTTTTAGGATATTTCGGATCAACAAAACCCTCAGGCTGAACCATATAGACATCTTCCTCAAGATGTCCATTTAGGAAAGCGGTCTTGACATCCATTTGCCATATTTCATAATCATAATGAGCAGCAATGGCAAGTAATATCTTAATAGACTTTAGCATTGCCACAGGCGAAAAAGTTTCATCATAGTCAACCCCTTGAGTTTGAGTGAAACCTTTTGCTACAAGTCTAGCTTTATATGTATCCAAGTTTCCATGTATGTCGGTTTTCATTTTGAAAAGCCATTTACAATCAACTAGCCTTGAGCCAGCAGGTTGTGTAACAAGTTCCCAAACTTGGTTGTCATACATGGATTGCATCTCAGCGTTCATGGCTTCCTGCCATTTATCTTTATCAATCCTTGATAAAGCATCTTGGTAGTTTATTGGTTCATCCAAATCAACCACATAGCAACCATCCATGAGAAACCCATATCTCTCAGGAGGATTACTAATCCTACCAGATCTGCGAACGTCTTGTGTATTTTGATCATCCATTTGATCATTCTCAACATTTTCATGTTGAGTGCTAGTGTCAACCAATTGTGTATCATCTACTTGATCTTGAACTTCCTCAAGATCTATCTTCCTTTCACTATTTCCTTCCATTAGGAACTTAGTTTCAAGGAATTCCGCCTTCCGAGCAACAAATACATTCTGCTCGGATGGATCATAGAAATAATATCCCATATCATTCTTGGGATATCCTATGAAGATACACTTCGTGGATCGAGCATTCAACTTATTAGGGACGTAACGCTTAGGGTAAGCTTCACATCCCTATACCTTTAAGTATGATAGAGATGGAGGTTTTCCAAACCACATCTCATGAGGTGTTCGTTCCACTTTCTTGGTTGGGGCCATATTTAAAATACGAGCCACGGAGCATAGACAATAACCCCAAAATGATAGAGGTAACGAGCTTCTAGCCATCATAGATTGAACCATATCCATTAGGGTTCGGTTCCTCCTTTCGGAAACTCCATTCAGTTGGGGTGTTCCAGGAGGAGTGAGTTGTGAGATAATCCCACAACTTCTAAGATGATCTTGGAAGGCATCGCTTAGGTATTCACCCCCTCTATCGGTACGCAGTACCTTGATTGTCTTGTTGAGTTGATTTTGTACTTCATTTTGATATTCTTTGAATGCTTCAAAAGTTTCATCCTTATGCCTTAACAAGTAGACATATCCGAAACGACTGAAGTCATCAATGAATGTAACAAAGTATCTTTCACTATTCCTAGTCATGGGCTTAAAAGGACCACACACATCCGAATGTATTAATCCCAATAAGTCTTTAGCCCTTTCATAGGTCCCTTTGAAAGGTGCTTTAGTCATTTTACCTTGTAAACAAGATTCACATACATCAAACGAGTCCATCTCATTTGATTTTAAAAGTCCATTCTTTTGAAGTGTATGCATTCGGTTCTTGTTTATGTGACCAAGGCGACAATGCCATAAGTAGGAATCACTCAAATCCCTTTTGAGTTTCTTGGTGCTTGTATGGTACATTGAGCTACTAGATGATGTGTCATCATGAACCAATTCATAAATTCCATTTGAAGGCGAAGCCTTGAAATAGAATACATTATCTAAACAAACATGGATATCATCATTAATAAAATTAACATTAAAACCATATTGTTTCAAACGGGAAACAGAAATAATGTTTCGACACAAGTCGGGTGCATACAAAACATCATTCAAAATAAGTTCCATGCCACTTGGAAGTTTTAACATAAAGTCTCCTTGAGCTTTCACTTGCACTTTAGCTCCATTCCCCATGAAGAGACTTGATGTTCCCGTTTACTTGTTACTTCTTTTGAACCCCTGCAAAGAATTGCAAATGTGAGTTCCACATCCAGTGTCTAATACCCATGTATTAGAAAAAGTAATACTAAGCTCTATATATACCATATATATATTACCTGAGGATTGCCCCGCATCCCTCTTTTCCTTCAACTCCTTAAGGTAGACCGGACAGTTTCGTTTCCAATGACCCATCTCACCGCAACCGAAGCACGGGTCTTCCTTGGGGTTTGCTTGTCCGGCAACCTTTTGCTTCTTGTTCTTGTTTTTAGTTGGGGTAACCATCCTCCCCTTTCCCTTGCCTTGATGGGCGGGTCCTTTCCTCTTAGTCGCCTTTGGCTTAGAGGTGTTGTTACCTTTGGACCCACCATCATTGATCATTAGCACGGGTGAAGCCCTCTTACCCATGCTAGTTTCGGCCGTCCTTAACATGCCATGAAGTTCACCAATGGTCTTATCCATCCCATTCATATTGTAATTAATTACAAATTGGTCAAACCTTTTTGACAGGGAGTTTAGGATAAGATCAGTGGCTAGCTCATTAGATATGTTGAGATTAAGACGGTTTGCGCGATCAATAAGGCTTTTCATTTTGAGGACATAAGAGGATACGGATTGGGTGTCATCCATACGACATGCATGTAACGCTCGAACCGTTTCGAAGCGCTCGACACGTGCTTGTTGAAGGAACATCTCCTTCAATTGCGTAATCATGTCATATGCACTATGATGTTCGAAATCCTTTTGGAGTTCGGGTATCATAGTCCCAAGCATTAGGCAAGCGACTTGCACCGAATCGGCGCAATACTTATCCCAATAAGCCATGCCTTCCGTATCATCCTCGTCGGGTTGATCGGGAATGGGGTCTTCCAACACATACGCCTTATCCTCAAGTTTGAGGACAATTCTAAGATTACGGAACCAATCCATAAAGTTCGTATGGTTGAGTTTGTCTTTCTCGAGGAGAGACCTTAATGATAGGTTGTTCAAGTTAATAGGTGCGTTTTGTATGTTGTTGTTATTGGCGGCCATCTACAAAATTTTAACAAAGTAGTTTAAGTATCAATTTTAATTTAATAATCAATACCCTTTAAATCCAATTGATATTTATTAAATTTTAGAATCCAACGGTGAACCAAATTTCGGTTAGGTGACCTTTATCCCGTCATTTGGTTTAGCTAGGTAGTCATTATATGACAATTGCAATCCTTTTGCAACTTCTATATTATGGGATCATGCAATCCTTTTGCATGGCATATTTATCCCATCAACGCCTATTTGTTCCTCATGCTTCGGTGACCCTAAGTTCATGATTCCCAAATCAAGTCGTCCTACTTGTGTAAACATGTAAAATTAACATACAAGTGGTTAGGTGACCTTTATCCCACAAGCATGCGAATTTTACCTTAACCATATTAGTTAGCTCATAACGGTTAGGTGACCTTTATCCCATTATGAATTCCCTACTATGTTTAAGTGTCCCACGAAAGGATGGCGTTAAACTTGTTTACCTTGTCGATTAAGGGATTTTAAGTTTTCGTTAATTCTAGTTTAAGAAAACATTTATGCCATACACCAACATGCATTTAGTGTATGGTCCATTTGAAATCCATTTTCAAGTCTTGTAATTTGCCAATTACTTGATATAAACCATTTTATATATATGTGATCCTTTTCTTGTTCTTAATAACCATTTATTTAGGTCTTTAGTTGCTTTTAATTTAACCAATTAAATTGTCATCTTGCATGTTATTAATACGTCTAATTTAACCAATTAAATTGTCGTTTTGCTTGTTGTTATCTTGTGATTAATTGTATCAACCAAACATACAATACAATAAACAACAAACAACCACACATGCAAAACAAGTATGTTCACAATCTAGCCATCTTGGTGGACATTTGTTTAGCCGAAAACAAATGTCACCGGGTAAAGGGGTAATAATACAAAGTAGGAGATTTCAAATCTCCCACTTAACCTTGCATCCATATGCTCCTTGTGTTCTTCAAGTCTTCATCATCTTGTATCTTCATTTTACAAAATATGTATCCTAATACATTTTTATCTAGAAAATGAAAATACAACCTATTCTATTTTACATACCAAATATAAAATAAATTACATAACCAAATGAATTATTACATGCCAAATGAATAAATATTATTACAAACCAATTGAATAAATATTAATCAACCATTCATGCAACCAAACACAAGGTCAAGGCATAGATTGTGAACTTACAACATACAACAAAATTGACCAATTTGCAAGTTCCAAACCCACTTTTGGAACCCTTAAAATTCGGCCAAAATCATGAACCCACCCAAACCCGAATATTTTTGCATTCTACTTTCATGCATGTACATAGAATGCAAAGTTGGTGGGTTTTAAAGACCATATATTAGAAGCATATTTCATTGACTTCGGCTCTAGATACCATTGATGGAATTCGATATAACAACATGTTCATAATGTTAACATAGTCACAAAACCAATTTTATGAAATTTAAAGTAAGCAGAAGCATGATGATTAAGAAAACAAGTTTATATCTTAAACCATTTTAAGTGAATTCCATGTATGTATCAAGTCATGAAAATAAGCTTACATATAATTAACAAGGAAGTAAGGTTCAATACCTCCTCAAGCTAGTTGAGGGTTGTTTGATACAAGAAGATGATGAACAAATGTGTTAAAACTCCAAGCTTTTGATGCACCAACACCACCCTTGAGCTTAGTTATGTTTTAAACACTTAATCACCTTTAAACCAAGCTTGTAACCCACTTCCTTTGAACCCAAAATTCTGGACAGCAGCTTGTCAAAAGATGATGGTGAATGGAGTCTCAAAACTATGAAACCTCAAGAGATAATACCCCAAACTTTGCACCAACACCCTAGCTATTGGTTAGGATTTATTTACACTTGAAATTATCTTGCAAAAATCAAATTATGAAGCCTTCTTTGTACCAAAAAGGCCACGGCAGTAGCAGCTGAATGCAGTATCTTTTTTTCAGTTTTGCAAGCTTAAACTTTGTAGTTATCACTTGAAAGAATCATTCAAACTTTGGTTAAAGTGTAGCACAAGTTCATAAGGAGTTGTGTAGTATAAAAGGTAACAAAACAAGCATGTGTGGTCTTTCTTGGAGACCCAAAAAACTGCCACACATTATCTTTATTAATAATACTTGTAAGTTTATAAAAAATTTATAAACTTGTTATTAACTTATGTATTATTTTGTTACCTATACATTTTATAAAACCTTTTATAAAATATAACACAATATAATCATTTAAACCTATAAACAATTATATATAAATTATCCAAATAATTTATTTCAAGTGATAATATTTTAGAAACCCGATTTTCTAAAATTCAAGTGTCGCGTATTTGTTTAATGAACCAATCGTTAAGATCAAATACGTATAAGGTGTTGGTAAGTTTGTTATTGGGTATGACCCGACTTGGATCATAACATGTTAGCCACATTAATTAAATATGTCTCTCGGGCATACGAAAAACTTACAAAAAGATGGTGAAAATGCTTAATCCAGTTCTGATCCTTGTCCTTATCCTTACTATCGCAACAATCATTCTCCTTTTTCAACTTCCACCAGAGGAATCTGTTTACTTCTACTTTGCCCTTGGGGTTAT
The DNA here is from genome assembly GCF_046630445.1 of Rutidosis leptorrhynchoides. Classification (NCBI taxonomy): domain Eukaryota; kingdom Viridiplantae; phylum Streptophyta; class Magnoliopsida; order Asterales; family Asteraceae; genus Rutidosis; species Rutidosis leptorrhynchoides. The sequence goes on along the minus strand of NC_092342.1, from coordinate 353,637,289 downwards.
AGTATTTTTAATTCTCCCGTGTCTTTATGTTGCGATAAACATTGATATACATGGTTTGTAATTTATGTGTTGTTATCGGGCTTTATATTCTTCCTTATATTTCGGAGTTTCATACTTTTGTTTTCTCTTCCCGAATTTAAGTTAAGCGAATAATGGTCCAGAATTTGTAGATATGAATTTCGAAATGAACACAGTTAATGTTATAGGAATGAAACAGTAATAGCACAATCTGACTTGTCAAATTACCAGAATTCAAGGGAAAGATAGGACTATCAAGAAAAACATGTTCTTGATATGTTTATAGATTAGATGGAATGTAAGAGTCGTATAACATGTCACATGATGACGTTATGATCTGTGAATCATCACGTTTCATTTAGAAACTCAGAATGAATTACTGTAATATAATCACGTTGATCAAGTGTCATTATATTATACTAACTCATGCTTCAGCTCCCAACACTATTTCAAAAATATTCCTATTTTAAACTCGAATGTTTCAGAATTTAGAAACTAAAATAGTTTCTTTTATGATGTAATACAGATAGTGCAAAGAGGTAAATGATTTCAGATAAGAATAATTATGGAAATACCTTCAGAAATCTGGAGGATATCTATAATGAACGATACGATAATATCTTAGAATTTCTAATATCAGAGGATGATGAAGAATATTGTCCGCAGGGGTTTAAGGTCAGGAGCAAGGTATTCGTTAATGACTTCAGCAGATACTGAATCATTTAGATTCTTTAAAGGCACGTTTAGTCTTTGTGATTTGTCCAGAACCTCTTTCATACTTTGCTTAATCCGTTTTCCAGTTCCAAACCTTCTCTTTTTCTGAGCTTTGCCAGCACCCTATTCTTTATCATCAAACTTTTTACTGTTAAGGTCGTTTACAGTTTTTGCTGCTTCATCAGCATTTTTCAAAATTTCGAGAATTAGTTCGCAGTTTAGGGTGTTTTTCAGAAACTTCACATTCGCAGTATGTAAGTCCAGGAGATAGATGTTATATGTATAACTATTGGCATCGACATGCTGCGAGATTTCAAAATACTGATTGCTAATTCCCAATGATTCGTATGGCAATTCTCGTTACAAGATGCAGATAAGTAAATGATGGGGTTTTGAAAATTATAATGATTTTTCGGAAATTCAAAGATCAGTGAAGTTGTTGGTAAGTTTATTGCTAATGTGATGGAACATAAATGGTTCCTCAGTAACGTTGGTGAAAGGGCAATGTATCTATCGAGGTTATAGTAAGGCTGTTTCGACTGAAAAGTTGAATTTGACTTGTTGGAGCTGTGACAAAATTGTCTATTTTTAGAAGGGATTGAAAAGTTATTTTAGCTAATAAATGCCAAAGGGTCTGACACAATTACGTGTTAAATTATGACTCTGGTTTCAAGAGTTTTTCAGGTACATAACTGTGGGTAATGTGTAGTTGGATCATCATCTCGATTGTTCATTATTTGAAGTGTCTTCAGGAATTTCGAAGGGTTTGAACACATATTGTAATCGTTAATATACATATGATATTCTAGCACAGTTTTGAAGTCAAAGTATAGCTTTGAAAGATGTAGGAATCTAAAAGTAATAATACCGGTTATATCTCGAATTAAATTTTGCGATTTTAAAATCAGAATGAATATGGTTGTTTTGGTTTCTATACAAGAATGTATATTGTTGTGAAAGTAGTGAGTGTAATTGGTGATTACTGAATCAGATTCGAAGAATGTAACATATTAATTGTGAATTTATATATCTCTTGGGTATCACCTACCTGTTATTTTTTTTTCACAATTAATATTTTGTACAACAGAATTTTTATTACAGTCGTTATGAAAATATATATGTGTATATTTTCTTTAGATGTAACATAGATTTAATGAGTTAATATTAAATTAAACTCATTTGATTTACGGTTGAAACTAGAATTGAGTAATCCCTAAAACTTTAGAAATTACATAAGTATTTTTTCAATGATATTGAAATTATGAATCAATACTTCGTTATTTGTTGATGCATGATATTGGTGTTCGTGGAATTCTTGTGAACTTCGCAAGGTACGAATGATGTTATTGTAAAAGTTTCGAGTACATTGATGATGAAAGTGTAAAATCAAACATATATTTGAATAATACTCTTGATTTATTATGAATTGGAATTTATTGAATTGAGACCGTGGTTGTAGTTAACGATGGTTAAGTTACGGATGAAGGACGTACATTATTGCATATTAGTAATATGAATTAATCGAATAGTTAAGATTCATACATAATAGCTTAGTACGGAAAGATTTATTTTGATCTTAAAATTTATATATATATAAAATATACATATAATTTCTTCAAAGGGAAATGATTTAATACTTCATAACTCGTTTATACAATATACGCGTTACTGATTTGTAATGATGTCCACAGTGATTCTTGAACTGACGGAGTTTGTGATGTTATAGGTGCTGCTGATTCTGATGATGCTGACGGTACTGACTGTACTGGTGATACTAATGGTACTGTTGATGCTGTTGGTAAAACAAGTCTAGCTTGTAAATTGTGCACCATTCGGGTTGATATTACTCAAATTAGTCATATCTTTAGTCGTAATATCGCGTCCTATTGTTGTTTATTTCATATGTAAACATAGTAATTCCGTTTGTATTTCATATTATTGTAATATAGTCTAGAATCATTGTAAACTTGAAGAAATATGGAAGATTATGTATGATACAGCTCAGAGATCGAAAACAAGACCAGAGAGCCAAAGACAGAAGGGTGCGCTCAGCGCACCACAAAGTGTGCGCTCAGCGCACCACAAAGTGTGCGCTCAGCGCACATTGCATAATTTTGATTAGAAGATTTCTTGGCCAAAACCAAAGTGCGCCAAGCCTAGTGGGCGCCGCGCACAGTAGTGCGCTCAGTGCATCCCTCCGCGCACTTTTACCAGAAAAGCAGATTTGAATGTGCGATGTTGAACTGTAAAGAAAAAGTGGGTTAGGTGAAGAGTGCGCTCAGCGCACCCTTACTGTGCGCGCCGCGCACAGTGCTTTTCACTAACTGTTCAGCTTATTTAATTCCATTTCCAGTTTCATTTCAAGAGTACCAGTTTCCTTTCTGTTCAGAGACGAAAACATACGACTCAAAGCAGTTCTTGGGCTTATCAAAGTGCATCTAAGCACTCAAATCATTGAAGAATCCAAGATCATTCAAGAGCTTCATCCAAGATTACTCCTAAAAGGTTAATCTTGTATTTACAATGAATTCTATCTTTGTTACTGTTGTGTTTAAGTTTTCAAGCATGATTGTTGGCTAGTCCATTTTATGTTCATCTAGATAAATAATCGAGATGTTGAATGTTTACTATTGATTGTTATTATGTACGATAGTTTGATGTTTGAATACAAGAACCATTCTTGTTAAGTTTAGTCCTTTCGATTCAACTAGTTGATATGTTCATTTGATTAAGAAACATCATCTTGTTAAGTTAATGTATTGATTTACACCTAGTGACATGTGTTTATCCGTCTTTTACCAAAAGGGATAAGTTGAGTTCAAATGGTTAATTTACATAAGAATGTAAGAACGACTCTTGTAGATACTTTGGAATAGCTTAATTAGTATGTGTAATTGTCTAGGAGAATGACCAATTCCTTAGAATCTGTTATACACACTTTCAACTACCTAGTTCCATCAATTAACATGTGTTAGTGATTTGCTTTATCTAGTGACGTTTATAGGGATCTTATTATAACACTTAGTTAATTATTTGGGTTGGGTGAATTGAGCATTTAACCGGACCAAGGGAATGAACTAAGTTAAACCTTTAGTTGATATAGGAGTAGATCATGTACAACACACCATTGACTTGATCATTCTTCAAGTCTTCAAACTAGTTGAATTAGTTGATTACAAATAGGAGGTCTTAGATGACAAGAACATCACTTGCGTTGTGTAATCCCGTTTGAGTGTTTGCGCAAGACTACTCTTGGTGAACCAATTAATTAGTTCTCATGCATAACCAATCAATCCGATCTTAATCCTAAATAACATACAACATTAAGGGTAAAAAGTCTAGATGAGCATATTTCTTTAATTTGATATCAAAACTATCTTTCTGTTTTCATAAACTAAAAATACCAAAAATATTGTCTTTTTAATCTTATTCATCACTTGATTCGCCCATCGTAAAAGGGCAAACCAAAATATATATTGTACTTGTAATTTTCTTAGTTAATCACAATTTAGTTTATAATCCTAATTTAATTTAGATATTGTCCTTGGAACGATACACGGATTTTACCATTTACTATACTACTACACGATCGGGTACACTGCCCGTTAGTGTGTAGCAATCTCTAATCGGTATTTTTCCATACTATTTCATACAACAATTCATATACCACGTTTTGCACATCAAGTTTTTGGCGCCGCTGCCAGGGACAGTATTGTGTCAAAATAGAATTGTTAACTAATTTGTGATTAAGTAGTTTCTTAATTATTTTAAATTATTAATAGTCTTTGATTTTAATTTTGTAGAATCAGTGCGTTTAATAGTTTTGTTAAGTTATGTGATTGACAGATTTTAGGTTGCATATGCCACATATCCGAAGTTCAGATTCTCCATTACTTACACCGCTTACAGAACCTGATAGAAATCTTGGTAGGATCCCAAAAGAAGTACTTGAACTTTTTGAATCTTCATCAAAGCAAGAAACTTTTGATTCAGAATCAAGTACAACTAAGCCAAGATATTCTGAATTTGAACCAGTTCATCCTCCAAATTTTGAAATGGAAGGAGAGGCAAGACAGGTGGTACCAAGACAATCAATGGCGGCCAAGATGAAGGCAACCCAAAACGGACAAGGAAGTGCAATTACTCCGCCCACAGGTGAGGAAAAATTTGAAATAAAAGGACCTATTCTCCAAATGATTAACAACAAATGTCAATTTGGTGGTGGTCCAAATGAAGATGCAAACGAACATATTCGTCTTTTTCAAGAAATACGTCTTCTATTCAAACTTAAACCAGACACTGATCAGGCCATATTTTTAAGACTTTTCCCATGGACACTCCACGGGGAGGCACGAAGTTGGTTAGATTCATTGGCCGAGGCTACGATAGAAACTTGGGATGGTATGTTGGAAAAATTTCTTAAGAAATATTTTCCAGCTTCTAAGTCCGCGAGACTCCAACAAGAAATTACCCAATTTTGTCAAAAGCCGATGGAAACCTTGTACGAAGCATGGAATCGATTTTCCAAAATGCTAAGAGGTTGTCTAAACCATGGTTTGGATACCTTCCAAAAAGTCCAAATCTTTTACAAGGGTTGTGATTTTGCAACTAGAATTTCCATTGATCAAGTGGCCGGAGGTTCACTCATGGACAAAACCGAGCAAGAGGCTTATGAGATAATCGAGAAGCTAGCCGATTATTCTTATAAGTGGCATCAAGAACGACCAATTACTCGTAATGCTCAAGTCCAAAGCGCCGGTGCTTATGATGACCTTAGTTCCCTAAGTGTGAAAATAGACGGTGTTGCTCGAAATATGGACAAGATCACCAAGGAAATTCATAGTATGAAGGTGGGTTGTGAATACTGTGGTGGCCTTCATTTAGGAAAAGATTGTGATGCCGGTTTAACAATGGCTCAAAAAGAAGAAGTGGCTTTCATAAGCCAAAGAAATAATAATCAATTTCAAGGAAGAGCCCAATTTAACCGAAACTTCAACAACCCCTACAACCCTCAAGGTCAAAATTCCAATTACCAACAAGGGTCAAGTAGTGGGTTCCAACAACAAACTCCGGGTTTTTATCCAAAACCCCAACAGGAAGAGAAAAAGTCAAATTTGGAGAGTATGTTGGAAAAGTTGATTGCATCACAAACTCAGCTTGTTACAAACATAAACCAAATGAACGAGAAAAATGAACATCAGTTTAGAAACCAACAAGCCTCAATTCAGAATTTGGAGAATGTAACATCCAGTATTCCCGTACGTATCGAAAGGTACCTACTTAATCATTTGTACGTCTATAACTCGTTAGCTTATGCGTAAATGTACGAATATATGTGTATATATATATGTGTATACTTGATAATGTGTGCATATATATATATATATAAGTTTAAACATGGGTTTTGTTAGCATTAAGTCTTCCGAGACTATTGTGGAAGGCTAGGTGAATATAGGAAGTTTGGATTGTACAAATTAAATAACATCGAAAATTGTTTAAGATGGTCAAGCAGTTCAGATGCAGCCTTAAGCCGCGCCGCGGCAAATGGGTCCGCGCCGCGGCATATAAAGCAAACCTGGATCAGGGAATGGATTAAGAAAGGTCTATTTTCCCTTTATGTTTCGCGCCGCGACGATTGAGTTCGCGCCGCGACAGTTCTGCTGGACTGGTGTCGGACTTAGCTCATTTTAAAGGGTTTTAAGGGGCAAAATAGTAAATTGACATGTGGATCTGATGGGAGCATTAACTCTCCACCACATATTCATTTATTTCATTTCCTTTTCCATTTTCTTTCCAATTTCTCTCCCAAAACACAAAACCCACTTAGTTTAATCTTGAGAATTGGAGTTGGAGATTTGTGAATCAAACCTAGGAGCTAGATTTAAAGTTGTTCTCCTTGTTACTAGCTAATAGAAGATAGTCTTGGTAAGTTCTAACTTTATGTTTTAAGTTTTAATTGGTTAAAGGCTGGGGTTTGGGTTACTAGAGATTTGTATGACCCATTTGAGGGTAAAATGGGTGAGTTTGGGTTATGTTGTTGTAATGAAACCCTAATAGCCACAATCTAGGGTTTTGGCCTTGTGATTTGGAGTTGTAAGTGCCAAATGGTGTTGTTAGTCACTAATGCACTTTAAGATTAATGAAAGAAGTGTAAATGGGTGAGTTTGACTTGATTGTAAGTTTAAGTGATATAAAATGGGTCAAAATGTACTAGTTGACCCAATTAGATGAAATGGGTATGGATTACCCTAAGCTTTGTGTTAGTTGAAGTTAAGAGACTTTAATTCACTAGTCTTAGTGATTAAAGTCGAGTCTTGGCCATTTATGGGCGGTTGTGTGTAGTTGAGTCATTTAATGCAAATTGGGTCATTAAATGCTCAAGTGGGAGTATTGTGGTTAATCCCACTAGTTATGAAATTGATTGTGCACTTAATGATTTAGGTACATTGCGTTGAAGCTCGAAAGTGCTAAATCATCATCCTTGTGACAAGGTGAGTGGAATAATTATACGTTCATGTATATGGCGTGTTTATTTGTGAATGTTATGTTATGAACCATGTGCCGGTAGTGCCATAACATGTATGTGACGGGTATAGGATGTGAACCACGTACCGGTAGCATCGAGTGTGAACCACGTGCCGGTAGCACTATAAAATGAGGCGTGAACCACGTACCGGTAGCGTCAAAGTGTGAACCATGTGCCGGTAGCACTATAAAAGAGTGAGACTCAAATGCGTATGGTGTGAACCACGTGCCGATAGCACCATAGCGTAATGGTTAACTATATTGTGTTGTGATCGTTTAGCATTATATATATATATATATGGTGTTGAGTATATGCTAATGATATTTGGTGTCAATGTACGACTTGTTAGTATTTCGGGTATGATTGACTTGCTATGTGAGTTACATGTTCGTGCGAGGTATTTGGTATTTGTGATTGCAAATAGATGGGTTATATATATGTATGTATAACTATTGCATTCACTAAGCATTGCTTACCTTCTCGTTGTTTACCATTTTTATAGGTTCCGGCTTGGACAAGGGTAAGGGCATACGGTTGGATTAGTTGTCTCCCGTTTGTGTTGACAGGGGGTGCTTTTGGGATAGCTTTTGAAGTGGTCTAACGTTTTGGGTAGTTTAGCCCCAAACTATGCTTGTGTGTCGTTTGGATTATAAACTATCATTGTAGTGGGTCAAACTTGTATTAAACTTAATTAATGGCCTTCGAGCCTTTTGTAAACATTTAAATGGTTGTACGTTTAAATGGAACTTGTGGAATGGTTTACATATTTAATTGGCGCGTAAATGTGTATTGTATAAAAAAAAATTTATCGTATGGAATACGGGCTGGGTTGTTTCAAGTGGTATCAGAGCATGATCTAAGGGATTTAGGCGACTTGAGATAGGTGTCTAGACTTGGGCTTTATTGTGGGAGCGCTTTATGCGGGACTTGTAGGACTTTGGGTCTAATCGGGAATTGTTAGTGCTTTGGTTTATGTGAACTAACCTTGTGCTAATTGATTTGTGTTGTGTTTAGCAAGCATCGAGCGAGATGGACGTTGTACTAGCAAGTTAATGTGACGTGCTCGCGTAACAATGATTAGCTACCATTGTTACGGGTGCAAATCGTGTCAAGCAAGTAATGTACGACGATTGTCGAGCGAGATGGAGTAGTGTGGTGTACATGTACATACTTACATGTTATGTCTTTTTGTTCTTTGTTTAATCTTTTCCTTTTTATAGAATGAAGAAGAGAAACGGACACGATAATGATAACGGTGTTACGAGTGAGGATGTTGAACTCACGGCCAAGGTTGAGGCCATCTTTAAAAAGTTAAAGAAGGATTTTCTTGACGATGTCCGAAAGGTCTTCCAAGAGTCGGTCGATGGACAAGTGACCGAAATGATCAATGATCGAATGAAAGCCGCAATAGAGGAGGCTTTAGAGGTTAGAAACATTTATCCTCGAGGCGAAGGGGGGTGAAGGTAATGGTGGGGGTGGAAGGCGGGACTTCCACTACAAAAATTTCAAGGATACTCAACCTCCGATGTTTAATGGGGTGAGGGATCCATTGAAAAGCACTTGTTGGATTTCTGATATCGAGGGAGCTTTTCGTACCGCGAATGTCCTCCCGAGAAGAAGACGAGATATGGGTCTAGCATGCTACGTGAAGAAGGCAAGCTGTGGTGGGATGATAAAATCAATTTATATGGCGAAGAGTAATGCATGAGCTTGACATGGGAGGAGTTTAAGAAGGAATTCTTCCAAGAATACCGAACTTCTTCCGACCTTAATAGAATCCGGGACGAGTTGCATCATTTGCAACAAGGTTCGATGGACTTGGTTACTCTCAAGTCTACCTTTTTGGCAAAGACTCGCTTTTGCCCGGAATATGTTGGTGACGATCACAAATTAATGAAAGATTTCTACCGTACTTTAAATGATGAGTTGAAGGGTAAGATTAGTCGAGGTATGGCTAAGTCTTTTGAGGAGTTGTTTGAGTTGGCTCGGGGTTTTGAGCCAGAGGTTCCAAGGAAAAGCGATTTCACTTTTTCTAAAAGAAAGTTTGAAGGTTCGAGTCATTCGAACTTTTCAAATAAAAAGAACAAGAAAGGCTCCGAAAGCTTAAATAATGTGAAGAAGGGTGCTTCCAGGGGTTTCGGGCCCACATGTTTTAGTTGTAAACAAAGGGGACACATGGCCCGTGATTGTACCAATGGCCCGAACAAATTTACTTGCTATAACTGTGGTAAAGAAGGACACCGAAAGTCAGAGTGTCCCGATTTGAACAACGATAATGTTAAAAGGCTAGAGAAGGCGGCGGGTACGGCTCGAGGTCGAAACTATTTGATGACTAACGACGAAGCCAAGCAATCCAATGAAGTTGTCTCAGGTATCTTCTTGGTTAATTCTAATCCGGCAAGGATTTTTTTTGATAGCGGTGCAAATTTGTCGTTTGTGTCTCCAAAATTTGTGCCTAAACTTGATAGACCGTTAGCTAAGTTAAGTCGTCCGGTAGAAGTCGAAATAGCGGACGGCAAGACGGTGCTAGTGGTTGATGTGTGTAAGAACTGTGATGTCGTTTTTGGTGCCTAAAACTTTAAAATTTATCTCATCCCTATGACTTTGGGCGATTTTGATATCGTTGTTGGTATGGATTGGCTCGATCGAAATAGAGCCGATATTGCATGCCATGAAAAGTTTATTAGTGTGAAGACACCAAGTGGGGGAGAGTTGATTATTCATGGCGATAGACGAAGAAGACTTGTACCGATATGTTCTTTTGCACGGGCACGTCGTTTTCTTGTTAGTGGTGGCTTGGCTTTTCTTGCCCATGTTGTTGATACTCGTGATGAGCCACCACCTATTCATGAAATTCCGGTGGTTAGGGAATTCGAAGACGTTTTTTCGGATGAGTTACCGGGTGTCCCGGCGGAAAGACAAGTTGAATTCCGCATTGAGTTGGTTCCGGGAGCTACTCCCATTGCTAAAACTCCTTATCGTTTAGCACCAACGGAAATACAAGAGTTGTTAAATCAAACCCAAGAGTTGCTTGAGAAGGGTTTTATTCGACCGAGTGCTTCGCCGTGGGGCGCTCCGGTTTTATTCGTGAAAAAGAAGGATGGTAGTATGCGGATGTGCATCGACTACAGGGAGTTGAATAAAGTGACAATCAAGAATCGTTATCCACTGCCTAGGATCAACGATTTGTTTGATCAACTCTAAGGTGCGACGTATTTCTCTAAGATCGACCTACAGTCCGACTATCACCAAATGCGGGTCCGTGAGGAAGATATTGAGAAAACGGCTTTTCGAACGCGTTATGGGCATTTTGAGTTCGTAGTTATGCCTTTTAGTCTTACGAATGCACCGGCGGCATTCATGGATCTTATGAACCGAGTGTGCCAACCTATGTTGGACAAGTCGGTAATTGTGTTCATTGACGATATACTTGTTTATTCAAAGAGTATGAACGAACATGAACGTCATTTGCGTGAAGTATTGAAGACATTACGAAAGGAGAAGTTGTATGCTAAGTTCTCCAAATGTGAATTTTGGCTAAGGGAAGTTCAATTCCTCGGTCATATTGTGAACAAGGAGGGTATTCAAGTCGATCCGGGGAAGATAGAGACGGTGAAGAGTTGGAGACAACCGACTACATCTACGGAGGTCCGAAGTTTTTTCGGATTGGTCGGTTATTATCGTCGGTTTATCCAAGACTTTTCTAAGATCGCTTCTTCGTTGACAAAGTTGACGAGGAAGAACGCGAGATTTAATTGGGTGGAAGAGCAAGAAATTTCTTTTCAATTGCTAAAAGAGAAGTTGTGTCAAGTTCCGGTGTTAGTGTTTCCAGAAGGACTGGAAGACATGACGGTTTATTGTGATGCTTCGTTAAATGGAATCGGGTGTGTTCTAATGCAAAGAGGTAAAGTCATCGCTTATGCCTCTCGACAATTAAAAGAACACGAGACGAGATATCCGACTCATGATCTTGAGTTAGCGGCGGTTGTGCATGCGTTGAAAATTTGGCGCCATTACTTGTATGGTGTCAAGTGTACGATTTATTCGGATCATAAGAGTTTGAAAAACCTCTTTAATCAACGAGATTTGAATTATCGTCAACGTAGGTGGATGGATGTGGTGAAAGATTATGATTGTGAAATACTTTATCATCCGGGTAAGGCGAATGTGGTCGCGGATGCGTTAAGTCGAAAGAGTCACCACCCGGCGTTACGATTGGGATTGTTACGTATGATTATTACTAACGATTTTCTTGAAAAACTCGAAGTGATTTAAATAGAGGCTTACATTCACAACAAGCAGGCGGAGCAAATTGTGGGACAATCGGAGTTCATTACTATGGGCTCGCGGGGTTTGTTGTCTTTTTTCAAGGAAGAGTGTGGGTGCCTAAGATGGGAGATTATCGACAAGTGCTACTTGATGAAGCACATAAGTCAAAGTATTCCATTCATCCGGGCACAACGAAAATGTATCTTGATTTAAGGAAAGATTATTGGTGGCCGGGCATGAAACGTGATGTTGTGAAGTATGTGGAGCAATGTGTCACGTGTTTGCAAGTTAAAGCAGAGCACCAAAAGCCGTATGGTAAGTTACAACCGTTAGAAATCCCAAAATGGAAATGGGAGCACATTACCATGGATTTCATCACAAAGTTACTTAAAATGGCGAGAACCCAGTTTGATTCGATTTGGGTTATAGTTGATCGATTGACGAAAAGCGCTTTGTTTCTTCCCATTAAGGAAGCGATATCATCAGAGACCTTGGCTAAGTTGTTTCGGATCGAGATACTCGTTTTACATCTCGATTTTGGGAAAAGTTTCATGAGGATATGGGTACACAATTAAAATTGAGCACGGCGTATCATCCTCAAACGGACGGTCAGACCGAACTTAGGAATCAAACTTTGGAAGATATGTTACGTGCGTGCATTATCGATTTTGGTGGTAGTTAGGATGAGCACTTACCTTTGGTGGAATTTGTAGTGACCCGAACTTTTCCATGTTTATATATATTAATTGAGATTGATATTTACATGATTAAATGTTTCCAACATGTTAAGCAATCAAACTTGTTAAGACTTGATTAATTGAAATATGTTTCATATAGACAATTGACCACCCAAGTTGACCGGTGATTCACGAACGTTAAAACTTGTAAAAACTATATGATGACATATATATGGATATATATATATAGTTAACATGATACTATGATAAGTAAACATATCATTAAGTATATTAACAATGAACTACATATGTAAAAACAAGACTACTAACTTAATGATTTTTAAACGAGACATATATGTAACGATTATCGTTGTAAAGACATTTAATGTATATATATCATATTAAGAGATATTCATACATGATAATATCCTGATAATATAATAATTTAAAATCTCATTTGATATTATAAACATTGGGTTAACAACATTTAACAAGATCGTTAACCTAAAGGTTTCAAAACAACACTTACATGTAACGACTAACGATGACTTAACGACTCAGTTAAAATGTATATACATGTAGTGTTTTAATATGTATTTATACACTTTTGAAAGACTTCAATACACTTATCAAAATACTTCTACTTAACAAAAATTCTTACAATTACATCCTCGTTCAGTTTCATCAACAATTCTACTCGTATGCACCCGTATTTGTACTCGTACAATACACAGCTTTTAGATGTATGTACTATTGGTATATACACTCCAATGATCAGCTCTTAGCAGCCCATGTGAGTCACCTAACACATGTGGAAACCATCATTTGGCAACTAGCATGAAATATCTCATAAAATTACAAAAATATGAGTAATCATTCATGACTTATTTACATGAAAACAAAATTACATATCCTTTATATCTAATCCATACACCAACGACCAAAAACACCTACAAACACTTTCATTCTTCAATTTTCTTCATCTAATTGATCTCTCTCAAATTCTATCTTCAAGTTCTAAGTGTTCTTCATATATTCTACAAGTTCTAGTTACATAAAATCAAGAATACTTTCAAGTTTGCTAGCTCACTTCCAATCTTGTAAAGTGATCATCCAACCTCAAGAAATCTTTGGTTCTTACAGTAGGTTATCATTCTAATACAAGGTAATAATCATATTCAAACTTTGGTTCAATTTCTATAACTATAACAATCTTATTTCAAGTGATGATCTTACTTGAACTTGTTTTCGTGTCATGATTCTGCTTCAAGAACTTCGAGCCATCCAAGGATCCGTTGAAGCTAGATCCATTTTTCTCTTTTCCAGTAGGTTTATCCAAGGAACTTAAGGTAGTAATGATGTTCATAACATCATTCGATTCATACATATAAAGCTATCTTATTCGAAGGTTTAAACTTGTAATCACTAGAACATAGTTTAGTTAATTCTAAACTTGTTCGCAAACAAAAGTTAATCCTTCTAAATTGACATTTAAAATCAACTAAACACATGTTCTATATCTATATGATATGCTAACTTAATGATTTAAAACCTGGAAACACGAAAAACACTGTAAAACCGGATTTACGCCGTCGTAGTAACACCGCGGGCTGTTTTGGGTTAGTTAATTAAAAACTATGATAAAATTTGATTTAAAAGTTGTTATTCTGAGAAAATTATTTTTATTATGAACATGAAACTATATCCAAAAATTATGGTTAAACTCAAAGTGGAAGTATGTTTTCTAAAATGGTCATCTAGACGTCGTTCTTTCGACTGAAATGGCTACCTTTACAAAAATGACTTGTAACTTATTTTTTTGACTATAAACCTATAATTTTTCTGTTTAGATTCATAAAATAGAGTTCAATATGAAACCATAGCAATTTGATTCACTCAAAACGGATTTAAAATGAAGAAGTTATGGGTAAAACAAGATTGGATAATTTTTCTCATTTTAGCTACGTGAAAATTGGTAACAAATCTATTCCAACCATAACTTAATCAACTTGTATTGTATATTATGTAATCTTGAGATACCATAGACACGTATACAATGTTTCGACCTATCATGTCGACACATCTATATATATTTCGGAACAACCATAGACACTCTATATGTGAATGTTAGAGTTAGCTATAAGGGTTGAGGTTGATTCCAAAATATATATAATTTGAGTTGTGATCAATACTGAGATACGTATACACTGGGTCGTGGATTGATTCAAGATAATATTTATCGATTTATTTCTGTACATCTAACTGTGGACAACTAGTTGTAGGTTACTAACGAGGACAGCTGACTTAATAAACTTAAAACATCAAAATATATTAAAAGTGTTGTAAATATATTTTGAACATACTTTGATATATATGTATATATTGTTATAGGTTCGTGAATCAACCAGTGGCCAAGTCTTACTTCCCGACGAAGTAAAAATATGTGAAAGTGAGTTATAGTCCCACTTTTAAAATCTAATATTTTTGGGATGAGAATACATGCAGGTTTTATAAATGATTTACAAAATAGACACAAGTACGTGAAACTACATTCTATGGTTGAACTATCGAAATCGAATATGCCCCTTTTTATTAAGTCTGGTAATCTAAGAATTAGGGAACAGACACCCTAATTGACGCGAATCCTAAAGATAGATCTATTGGGCCTAACAAACCCCATCCAAAGTACCGGATGCTTTAGTACTTCGAAATTTATATCATATCCGAAGAGTGTCCCGGAATGATGGGGATATTCTTATATATGCATCTTGTTAATGTCGGTTACCAGGTGTTCACCATATGAATGATTTTTATCTCTATGTATGGGATGTGTATTGAAATATGAAATCTTGTGGTCTATTATTATGATTTGATATATATAGGTTAAACCTATAACTCACCAACATTTTTGTTGACGTTTTAAGCATGTTTATTCTCAGGTGATTATTAAGAGCTTCCGCTGTCACATACTTAAATAAGGACGAGATTTGGAGTCCATGCTTGTATGATATTATGTAAAAACTGCATTCAAGAAACTTATTTTGTTGTAACATATTTGTATTGTAAACCATTATGTAATGGTCGTGTGTAAACAGGATATTTTAGATTATCATTATTTGATAATCTACGTAAAGCTTTTTAAAACCTTTATCTATGAAATAAAGGTTATGGTTTGTTTTAAAAATGAATGCAGTCTTTGAAAAACGTCTCATATAGCGGTCAAAACCTCGCAACGAAATCAATTAATATGGAACGTTTTTAATCAATAAGAACGGGACATTTCAGTTGGTATCCGAGCGTTGGTCTTAGAGAACCAGAATTTTGTATTAGTGTGTCTTATCGAGTTTTTTAGGATGCATTAGTGAGTCTGGACTTCGACCGTGTTTACTTGAAAAATGATTGCTTAACAAATTTTGTTGGAAACTATATATTTTTAACATGTGAATATTATGTGATATATTAATCTCTTAACGCGTTTGATATTATGTGATAGATGTCTACCTCTAGAACAAGTCCCATTGACTCACCTAATAATAATGAAGAGTCAAATGTAAATTAGAATGATTCGTGGACTGATTCACAAGTTCCCGAAGAGGAACCGGAAGAAGAGTCGGAACCGGAAGAAGAATCGGAACCGGAAGAAGAATCGGAACCGGATGAAGAAATAGAACCGGTGGGGGAAATAATAAAACGGTTAAGTAAAAGAAAATCCTCAACCAACCGACCAAGGTTAATTATGGTCAATGGTGTTTCTGCCAAGGAAGCAAAATATTGGGAGGATTACCAATTCTCCGATGAATCGGATTACGATGAGAATTCCGATGATGTTATAGAAATTACCCCAACTGAATTTAAAAAGGCAAAAGAAAATAATAAGGGAAAGGGCATAAAAATAGAGAAATCTAATTGCAACCCCGATGAACTTTATATGTATCGTCAACCCCCGAAGTCCTTAAGTTGTAACAATGACCCGATAACCTCTAAACCACCAGGTTTTTCTAAACCAATGTGGAAAACGACGGCTCGTATTAGGGGAACATCATATACCCCTAGAAACTTGGAAAAACGAACCAAAACCGAAGAAGAAGAAACAAGCGAGTCGGAATAAGATAGTTGTATTCGTGTGGTGTAATATATGTAATATAGTGTGCTTATGCTTTATGATATATGTAAAAATTGCTTGTATTAATAAGTAATTTTTTTTATGAATCTAACTCTTGTCTATTTTACAGTATAAAAACACAAAATGGATAGACAACCCAATATTTTAAGAGACCTACCCGGAGACATGATTGATGAAATCTTGTCTAGAGTCGGTCAGAATTCTGCGGCACAACTATTTAAGGCGAGATCAGTTTGTAAGACATTCGAAGAAACTTCCAAGAATGCCTTGGTTTATAAAAGGCTTTCGTTCGAAAGATGGGGGATATCACATTGGGAAATCCATAAGTTACGATGTGTTTACTTTGACGCATATATTGCGGGGAACCCAAATGCTATTTTACGCAATGGGTTAAGAAATTATTTTGACTCAATATATCCGAATATTGGACTTCGTGATTTAGAAAAAGCGGCTAACATGCAACATAAAGAAGCATGTTATGCTTACGGATTAGTAATGTTCGCTTCTCACCAAAGTGAGAACAAGAACATCGGGCTACAACTATTAAATAAAACGTTCCCACAAGTGACGGAGTCGGTAATTGGGGTAAGAAATGAGGTTTTTAGATTATTACGGGACTGTTGGACATTACGTAACCCTCGTCCCTTTGACGACGTTACAACACGCTGTCTTATCAACGGCCATAACGGTTATGTTCCACAAGACCAAGGATGGGAAGTAATCCTAGTAAAACCAGAATGCATGACTTGTTTCTGGACGTATGAATTACGTGTCTTTATTGCTTTTGCTGAACGACTTGTGTACTAGCTAGAATTATCTTCACAACCATCTTGTATCAAATTTATTGTGTGCTATATTTCATGCTATATGTAAAATAAGCGGTATTGTAAGTTTGTAAAATATTATGTAAAAGTTTGAACGCGAAATATTATTATAATCAGTTTTTCATATAGAATTGTAGTAGTTGAATTGTATATTAGCTACTAAGTATGAACTTAACGGATAGGTACTACCCGAATTTAAACTTATAAAACGCTAATATGAAGAAAAATCTTTTATAAATGAGTTCATATTATGCTACGAAATACTATTAACTACTCTTAATATTCTATATGATTAACTTGTTCCATTTGACTATTTTGAAGGAAATGGCACCGACTACTCGACACACCGTGAATATGAATGAAGAGGAATTCCGTACTTTTCTTGCTTCAAACATAGCCGCAGTACAGGCTGCGCTACATACCAACAATAACCTTGGATCTAGCAGTACAGGAAATCGTGTAGGATGCACCTACAAAGAATTCACTGCCTGCAAACCTTTGGAATTTGATGGAACCGAAGGACCGATCGGATTGAAACGGTGGACCGAGAAGGTCGAATCGGTGTTTGCCATAAGTAAGTGTACTGAAGAGGACAAAGTGAAGTACGCTACGCATACCTTCACAGGTTCTGCGTTAACATGGTGGAATACCTATCTAGAGCAAGTGGGACAAGACGATGCGTACGCACTACCGTGGTCAACATTCAAGCACTTGATGAACGAGAAGTACCGTCCCATAACTGAGGTCAATAAGCTCAAGACAGAACTTAGAGGGTTACGAACCCAAGGATTTGATATTACCACGTACGAAAGACGATTCACAGAATTGTGCCTATTGTGTCCGGGAGCATTCGAAGATGAGGAAGAGAAGATCGACGCGTTTGTGAAAGGATTACCGGAAAGAATCCAAGAAGATATAAGTTCACACGAGCCCGCCTCCATACAACAGGCATGTAGAATGGCTCACAAACTAGTGAACCAGATTGAAGAAAGAATTAAACAACAGACTGCTGAAGAGGCCAATGTGAAGCAAGTCAAAAGAAAGTGGGAGGAAAACGGTGATAAGAATCACCAATACAACAACAACAGCAATTACAACAATAATCGCAACAATTATCCCAACAATCGCAACATCAATCGCAACTACAACAAATGGCCCAACAACAACAACAACAACAGAAACTACAACAATCATCCCAACAACAATAATAACTGCAACAACAACAACAATCAGAAGCAGCTATGCCAAAGGTGTGAAAAGTATCACTCGGGGTTCTGCACCAAATTTTGCAACAAGTGTAAAAGAAATGGTCATAGCGCGGCGAAGTGTGAGGTCTACGGACCAGGGGTTAATAGAACGAAAGGAACAAATGGTGTCGGAACGAGTAATGGCAGAGCAAGTAGTTTCGGAGCAAGTTATGCCAATGTAGTTTGTTATAAATGTGGAAAACTGGGCCACATTATTAGAAATTGCCCGAACCAGGAGAACACGAATGGACAAGGCCGCGGAAGAGTTTTCAATATTAATACGGCAGAGGCACATGAAGACCCGGAGCTTGTTACGGGTACGTTTCTTATTGACAATAAATCTGCTTACGTTTTATTTGATTCGGGTGCAGATAGAAGCTATATGAGTAGAGATTTTTGTGCTAAATTAAGTTGTCCATTGACGCCTTTGGATAGTAAATTTTTACTCGAATTAGCAAATGGTAAATTAATTTCAGCAGATAATATATGTCGGAATCGAGAAATTAAACTGGTTAGCGAAAAATTTAAGATTGATTTGATACCAGTAGAGTTAGGGAGTTTTGATGTGATAATCGGTATGGACTGGTTGAAAGAAGTGAAAGCAGAGATCGTTTGTTACAAAAATGCAATTCGCATTATACGAGAAAAAGGAAAACCCTTAATGGTGTACGGAGAAAAGGGCAACACGAAGCTACATCTTATTAGTAATTTGAAGGCACAAAAACTAATAAGAAAAGGTTGCTATGCTGTTCTAGCACACGTCGAGAAAGTACAAACTGAAGAAAAGAGCATCAATGATGTTCCCATTGCAAAAGAATTTCTCGATGTATTTTCGAAAGAATTACCGGGATTACCCCCACATCGATCCGTTGAATTTCAAATAGATCTTGTACCAGGAGCTGCACCAATAGCTCGTGCTCCTTACAGACTCGCACCCAACGAGATGAAAGAACTGCAAAGCCAATTACAAGAACTTTTAGAGCGTGGTTTCATTCGACCAAGCACATCACCGTGGGGAGCTCCTGTTTTGTTTGTCAAGAAGAAAGATGGTACATTCAGGTTGTGTATCGACTACCGAGAGTTGAACAAACTTACCATCAAGAACCGCTATCCACTACCGAGAATCGACGACTTATTTGATCAACTACAAGGCTCGTCTGTTTATTCAAAGATTGACTTACGTTCCGGGTATCATCAAATGCGGGTGAAAGAAGATGATATTCCAAAGACTGCTTTTAGAACACGTTACGGTCATTACGAGTTTATGATCATGCCATTTGGTTTAACTAATGCACCAGCTGTGTTCATGGACCTTATGAATCGAGTGTGTGGACCATACCTTGACAAGTTTGTCATTGTTTTCATTGATGACATACTTATTTACTTAAAGAATGACCAAGAACACGGTGAACATTTGAGAAAGGTGTTAGAAGTATTGAGGAAGGAAGAATTGTACGCTAAGTTTTCAAAGTGTGCATTTTGGTTGGAAGAAGTTCAATTCCTCGGTCACATAGTGAACAAAGAAGGTATTAAGGTGGATCCGGCAAAGATATAAACTGTTGAAAAGTGGGAAACCCCAAAAACTCCAAAACACATACGCCAGTTTTTAGGACTAGCTGGTTACTACAGAAGGTTCATCCAAGACTTTTCCAGAATAGCAAAACCCTTGACTGCATTAACGCATAAAGGGAAGAAATTTGAATGGAATGATGAACAAGAGAAAGCGTTTCAGTTATTGAAGAAAAAGCTAACTACGGCACCTATATTGTCATTGCCTGAAGGGAATGATGATTTTGTGATTTATTGTGACGCATCAAAGCAAGGTCTCGGTTGTGTATTAATGCAACGAACGAAGGTGATTGCTTATGCGTCTAGACAATTGAAGATTCACTAACAAAATTATACGACGCATGATTTGGAATTAGGCGCGGTTGTTTTTGCATTAAAGACTTGGAGGCACTACTTATATGGGGTCAAAAGTATTATATATACCGACCACAAAAGTCTTCAACACATATTTAATCAGAAACAACTGAATATGAGGCAGCGTAGGTGGATTGAATTGTTGAATGATTACGACTTTGAGATTCGTTACCACCCGGGGAAGGCAAATGTGGTAGCCGATGCCTTGAGCAGGAAGGACAGAGAACCCATTCGAGTAAAATCTATGAATATAATGATTCATAATAACCTTACTACTCAAATAAAGGAGGCGCAACAAGGAGTTTTAAAAGAGGGAAATTTAAAGGATGAAATACCCAAAGGATCGGAGAAGCATCTTAATATTCAGGAAGACGGAACCCGGTATAGGGCTGAAAGGATTTGGGTACCAAAATTTGGAGATATGAGAGAAATGGTACTTAGAGAAGCTCATAAAACCAGATACTCAATACATCCTGGAATGGGGAAGATGTACAAGGATCTCAAGAAACATTTTTGGTGGCCGGGTATAAAAGCCGATGTTGCTAAATATGTAGGAGAATGTTTGACGTGTTCTAAGGTCAAAGCTGAGCATCAGAAACCATCAGGTCTACTTCAACAACCCGAAATCCCGGAGTGGAAATGGGAAAACATTACCATGGACTTCATCACTAAATTGCCAAGGACTGCAAGTGGTTTTGATACTATTTGGGTAATAGTTGATCGTCTCACCAAATCAGCACACTTCCTGCCAATAAGAGAAGATGACAAGATGGAGAAGTTAGCACGACTGTATTTGAAGGAAGTCGTCTCCAGACATGGAATACCAATCTCTATTATCTCTGATAGGGATGGCAGATTTATTTCAAGATTCTGGCAGACATTACAGCAAGCATTAGGAACTCGTCTAGACATGAGTACTGCCTATCATCCACAAACTGATGGGCAAAGCGAAAGGACGATACAAACGCTTGAAGACATGCTACGAGCATGTGTTATTGTTTTCGGAAACAGTTGGGATCGACATCTACCGTTAGCAGAATTTTCCTACAACAACAGCTACCATTCAAGCATTGAGATGGCGCCGTTTGAAGCACTTTATGGTAGAAAGTGCAGGTCTCCGATTTGTTGGAGTGAAGTGGGGGATAGACAGATTACGGGTCCGGAGATTATACAAGAAACTACCGAGAAGATCATCCAAATTCAACAACGGTTGAAAACCGCCCAAAGTCGGCAAAAGAGCTACGCTGACATTAAAAGAAAAGATATAGAATTTGAAATTGGAGAGATGGTCATGCTTAAAGTTGCACCTTGGAAAGGCGTTGTTCGATTTGGTAAACGAGGGAAATTAAATCCAAGGTATATTGGACCATTCAAGATTATTGATCGTGTCGGACCAGTAGCTTACCGACTTGAGTTACCTCAACAACTCGCGGCTGTACATAACACTTTCCACGTCTCGAATTTGAAGAAATGTTTTGCTAAAGAAGATCTCACTATTCCGTTAGATGAAATCCAAATCAACGAAAAACTTCAATTCATCGAAGAACCCGTCGAAATAATAGATCGTGAGGTTAAAAGACTTAAGCAAAACAAGATACCAATTGTTAAGGTTCGATGGAATGCTCGTAGAGGACCCGAGTTCACCTGGGAGCATGAAGATCAGATGAAGAAGAAATACCCGCATCTATTTCTAGAAGATTCGTCAACACCTTCAACAGCTTAAAATTTCGGGACGAAATTTATTTAACGGGTAGGTACTGTAGTGACCCGAACTTTTCCATGTTTATATATATTAATTGAGATTGATATTTACATGATTAAATGTTTCCAACATGTTAAGCAATCAAACTTGTTAAGACTTGATTAATTGAAATATGTTTCATATAGACAATTGACCACCCAAGTTGACCTGTGATTCACGAACGTTAAAACTTGTAAAAACTATATGATGACATATATATGGATATATATATAGTTAACATGATACTATTATAAGTAAACATATCATTAAGTATATTAACAATGAACTACATATGTAAAAACAAGACTACTAACTTAATGATTTTTAAACGAGACATATATGTAACGATTATCGTTGTAAAGACATTTAATGTATATATATCATATTGAGAGATATTCATACATGATAATATCATGATAATATAATAATTTAAAATCTCATTTGATATTATAAACATTGGGTTAACAACATTTAACAAGATCGTTAACCTAAAGGTTTCAAAACAACACTTACATGTAACGACTAACGATGACTTAACGACTCAATTAAAATGTATATACATGTAGTGTTTTAATATGTATTTATACACTTTTGAAAGACTTCAATACACTTATCAAAATACTTCTACTTAACAAAAATTCTTACAATTACATCCTCGTTCAGTTTCATCAACAATTCTACTCGTATGCACCCGTATTTGTACTCGTACAATACACAGCTTTTAGATGTATGTACTATTGGTATATACACTCCAATGATCAGCTCTTAGCAGCCCATGTGAGTCACCTAACACATGTGGGAACCATCATTTGGCAACTAGCATGAAATATCTCATAAAATTACAAAAATATGAGTAATCATTCATGACTTATTTACATGAAAACAAAATTACATATCCTTTATATCTAATCCATACACCAACGACCAAAAACACCTACAAACACTTTCATTCTTCAATTTTCTTCATCTAATTGATCTCTCTCAAATTCTATCTTCAAGTTCTAAGTGTTCTTCATATATTCTACAAGTTCTAGTTACATAAAATCAAGAATACTTTCAAGTTTGCTAGCTCACTTCCAATCTTGTAAAGTGATCATCCAACCTCAAGAAATCTTTGGTTCTTACAGTAGGTTATCATTCTAATACAAGGTAATAATCATATTCAAACTTTGGTTCAATTTCTATAACTATAACAATCTTATTTCAAGTGATGATCTTACTTGAACTTGTTTTCGTGTCATGATTCTGCTTCAAGAACTTCGAGCCATCCAAGGATCCGTTGAAGCTAGATCCATTTTTCTCTTTTCCAGTAGGTTTATCCAAGGAACTTAAGGTAGTAATGATGTTCATAACATCATTCGATTCATACATATAAAGCTATCTTATTCGAAGGTTTAAACTTGTAATCACTAGAACATAGTTTAGTTAATTCTAAACTTGTTCGCAAACAAAAGTTAATCCTTCTAAATTGACATTTAAAATCAACTAAACACATGTTCTATATCTATATGATATGCTAACTTAATGATTTAAAACCTGGAAACACGAAAAACACCGTAAAACCGGATTTACGCCGTCGTAGTAACACCGCGGGCTGTTTTGGGTTAGTTAATTAAAAACTATGATAAAATTTGATTTAAAAGTTGTTATTCTGAGAAAATGATTTTTATTATGAACATGAAACTATATCCAAAAATTATGGTTAAACTCAAAGTGGAATTATGTTTTCTAAAATGGTCATCTAGACGTCGTTCTTTCGACTGAAATGGCTACCTTTACAAAAACGACTTGTAACTTATTTTTTTGACTATAAACCTATAATTTTTCTGTTTAGATTCATAAAATAGAGTTCAATATGAAACCATAGCAATTTGATTCACTCAAAACGGATTTAAAATGAAGAAGTTATGGGTAAAACAAGATTGGATAATTTTTCTCATTTTAGCTACGTGAAAATTGGTAACAAATCTATTCCAACCATAACTTAATCAACTTGTATTGTATATTATGTAATCTTGAGATACCATAGACACGTATACAATGTTTCGACTTATCATGTCGACACATCTATATATATTTCGGAACAACCATAGACACTCTATATGTGAATGTTAGAGTTAGCTATACAGGGTTGAGGTTGATTCCAAAATATATATAGTTTGAGTTGTGATCAATACTGAGATACGTATACACTGGGTCGTGGATTGATTCAAGATAATATTTATCGATTTATTTCTGTACATCTAACTGTGGACAACTAGTTGTAGGTTACTAACGAGGACAGCTGACTTAATAAACTTAAAACATCAAAATATATTAAAAGTGTTGTAAATATATTTTGAACATACTTTGATATATATGTATATATTGTTATAGGTTCGTGAATCAACCAGTGGCCAAGTCTTACTTCCCGACGAAGTAAAAATCTGTGAAAGTGAGTTATAGTCCCACTTTTAAAATCTAATATTTTTGGGATGAGAATACATGCAGGTTTTATAAATGATTTACAAAATAGACACAAGTACGTGAAACTACATTCTATGGTTGAATTATCGAAATCGAATATGCCCCTTTTTATTAAGTCTGGTAATCTAAGAATTAGGGAACAGACACCCTAATTGACGCGAATCCTAAAGATAGATCTATTGGGCCTAACAAACCCCATCCAAAGTACCGGATGCTTTAGTACTTCGAAATTTATATCATATCCGAAGGGTGTCCCGGAATGATGGGGATATTCTTATATATGCATCTTGTTAATGTCGGTTACCAGGTGTTCACCATATGAATGATTTTTATCTCTATGTATGGGATGTGTATTGAAATATGAAATCTTGTGGTCTATTATTATGATTTGATATATATAGGTTAAACCTATAACTCACCAACATTTTTGTTGACGTTTTAAGCATGTTTATTCTCAGGTGATTATTAAGAGCTTCCGCTGTCACATACTTAAATAAGGACGAGATTTGGAGTCCATGCTTGTATGATATTGTGTAAAAACTGCATTCAAGAAACTTATTTTGTTGTAACATATTTGTATTGTAAACCATTATGTAATGGTCGTGTGTAAACAGGATATTTTAGATTATCATTATTTGATAATCTACGTAAAGCTTTTTAAAACCTTTATCTATGAAATAAAGGTTATGGTTTGTTTTAAAAATGAATGCAGTCTTTGAAAAACGTCTCATATAGAGGTCAAAACCTCGCAACGAAATCAATTAATATGGAACGTTTTTAATCAATAAGAACGGGACATTTCAGAATTCTCGTACAATAATAGTTATCATACTAGTATTGGGATGCCACCTTATAAGATGCTTTATGGGCGTAGGTGTCGAACCCCGATTTGTTGGGGTGAAGTGGGACAAAAAGAAATCGGGAGTACCGATTTGGTTTTAGAGACGAATAGCAAGATTGATGTGATTCGAGAGCATTTGAAAAAGGCTCAAGATAGGCAAAAGTCGTATGCCGACAAACGTAGACGAACGATCAAATTTCAAGAAGGTGACATGGTGATGCTTAAGGTTTCGCCATGGAAAGGTATTATTTGATTCCGGAAATGAGGAAATTTAGCTCCTCAGTTTATTGAGCCGTTTAAGGTTTTAGCTCGTGTGGGTGAGGTCGCGTATTGTTTGGAATTACCCGAAGAGCTTGCAGGGATCCATAATACATTTCATGTTTCCCATCTCCGTAAGTGTCTTGCGGATGATTCATCTTGGGTGCCATTAGACGAGATTGAGCTAAATAATAGGTTAGAGTATATTCAGGAACCGATTGCCATACTTGATGAGAAGGTCAAAAGATTGAGACATAAAGAGGTAAGGACTTTTAAAGTTCAATGGCGTCGTAGTAAGGGTTCCGAATTCACTTGGGAGCCCGAAGAGTTTGTGTTGGTTTATCTTCCTTCTTGTCATGCGGCTTGGATCGCGAGGACGCGCTCCGATTCAAGTGGGGGAGAGTTGTAACTTCCCGTTTTCCCATACGTATCGAAAGGTACCTACTTAATCATTTGTACGTCTATAACTCGTTAGCTTATGCGTAAATGTACGAATATATGTGTATACTTGATAATGTGTGCATATATATATAAGTTTAAACATGGGTTTTGTTAGCATTAAGTCTTGTGAGACTATTGTGGAAGGCTAGGTGAATATAGGAAGCGGGTTTGGATTGTACAAATTAAATAACATCGAAAATTGTTTAAGATGGTCAAGCTGTTCAGATGCAACCTTAAGCCGCACCGCGGTAAATGTGTCCGCGCCGCGGCATATAAAGCAAACCTATATCAGGGAATGGATTAAGAAGGGTTTATTTTCCCTTTATGTGTCGCGCCGCAATGATTGAGTCCACGCCGCGACAGTTCTACTGGACTGGTGTTGGACTTAGCTCATTTTAAGGGGTTTTAAGGTGCAAAATGGTAAATTGACATGTGGATCTGATGGGAGCATTAACTCTCCACCACATATTCATTTATTTCATTTCCTTTTCCATTTTCTTTCCAATTTCTCTCCCAAAACACAAAAACCACTTAGTTTAATCTTGAGAATTGGAGTTGGAGATTTGTGAATCAAACCTAGGAGCGAGATTTAAAGTTGTTCTCCTTGTTACTAGCTACGAGAAGATAGTCTTGGTAAGTTCTAACTTTATGTTTTAAGTTTTAATTGGTTAAAGGCTAGGGTTTGGGTTACTAGAGATTTGTATGACCCATTTAAGGGTAAAATGGGTGAGTTTGGGTTATGTTGTTGTAATGAAACCCTAATAGCCACAATCTAGGGTTTTGGCCTTGTGATTTGGAGTTGTAAGTGCCAAATAGTGTTGTTAGTCACTAATGCACTTTAAGATTAATGAAAGAAGTGTAAATGGGTAAGTTTGACTTGATTGTAAGTTTAAGTGATATAAAATGGGTCAAAATGTACTAGTTGACCCAATTAGATGAAATGGGTATGGATTACCCTAAGCTTTGTGTTAGTTGAAGTTAAGAGACTTTAATTCACTAGTCTTAGTGATTAAAGTCGAGTCTTGGCCATTTATGGGTGGTTGTGTGTTGTTGAGTCATTTAATGCAAATTGGGTCATTAAATGCTCAAGTGGGAGTATTGTGGTTAATCCCACTAGTTGTAAAATTGATTGTGCACTTAATGATTTAGGTACATTGCGTTGAAGCTCGGAAGTGCTAAATCATCATCCTTGTGACAAGGTGAGTGGAATAATTATACGTTCATCTATATGGCATGTTTATTTGTGAATGTTATGGTATGAACCATGTGCCGGTAGTGCCATAACATGTATGTGATGGGTATAGGATGTGAACCACGTGTCGGTAGCATCGAGTGTGAACCACATGCCGGTAGCACTATAAAATGAGGCGTGAGCCACGTGCCGGTAGCGTCAAAGTATAAACCATGTGCCGGTAGCACTATAAAAGAGTGAGACTCAAATGCGTATGGTGTGAACCACGTACCGGTAGCACCATAGCGTTATGGTTAACCATATCGTGTTGTGATCGTTTAGCATTATATATATATATATATATATATATATATATATATATATATATATATATATATATATATATATGGTGTTGAGTATATGCTAATGAGATTTGGTGTCAATGTACGACTTGTTGGTATTTCGGGTATGATTGACTTGCTATGTGAGTTACATGTTCGTGCGAGGTATTTGGTATTTGTGATTGCAAATAGATGGGTTATATATATGTATGTATAACTATTGCATTCACTAAGCATTGCTTACCCTCTAGTTGTTTACCATTTTTATAGGTTCCGGCGTGGACAAGGGTAAGGGCATACGGTTGGATTAGTTGTCTCCCGTTTGTGTTGACAGGGGGTGCTTTTGGGATAGCTTTTGAAGTGGTCTAACGTTTTGGGTAGTTTAGACCCAAACTATGCTCGAGTGTCGTTTGAATTATAAACTATCATTGTAGTGGGTCAAACTTGTATTAAACTTAATTAATGGCCTTCGAGCCTTTTGTAAACATTTAAATGGTTGTACATTTAAATGGAACTTGTGGAATGGTTTACATATTTAATTGGCGCGTAAATGTGTATTGTATTAAAAAAAAATTTATCGTATGGAATACGGGTTGGGTTGTTTCAGAGAAGCAAATGAATGGTTTAGCTAGTTTACTTAGTGAAAGAAAACCAGGGAGTTTACTGGGTGATACTAATAAGAACCCCCAAAATGAGCATGCCAATGTTATCACCACACGGAGTGGTCTAGCATACGAAGCTCCAAGAATGCTCGAAGATTCTAATTTTAGTGTTCCGTTGAACAAAAATGATGAACCGGTTAAGGAGCCGGAACAAGTGGTTGAGAAGGAAGAACGTGAGAAACCCGTAGTGAAGCCATATCAACCACAGCTCCCATACCCAAGGAAACGACAACAAGAAAGGCTCGAAGCCGAAAGGTCAAAATTTCTAGATATGGTTAAACAAATTAACATAAATATGCCTTTCATTGATGTGATTTCAGGTATGCCCAAGTATGCTAAGTTCTTAAAAGACTTACTTACTAATCGGAAGAAAATGGAGGAACTTTCATCCGTCACCATGAATGCTAATTGTTCCGCAATTTTGATGAACAAAATACCAAAGAAGTTAGCAGATCCTGGGAGTTTTACCATACCATGTCTCCTAGGAGATTTGGAATGCATTAAAGCATTAGCGGATTTAGGGGCTAGCATAAATTTGATGCCTTATTCATTATATATTAAGCTAGACCCCGGGGTACTAAAACCAACCCGAATGGCAATTCAACTAGTGGACCGCTCTGTTAAATTTTCTCGTCGAATTTTAGAGAATATGTTAGTAAAAGTGGGTACCCTAGTATTTCCTTCCGATTTTGTAATTTTGGACATGGAAGAGGACACACGTGTGCCTCTTATGTTGGGTCGACCTTTCCTCAATACCGCTAGAGCTATGATAGATGTTCATGGGCAGAAATTGACCCTTAACATTGAGGATATTAAGGTTACCTTTTTCGTTGACCATGCCTTGCAATACCCCGAGTCTACTGATGATAAATGTTATTATTTGCAAATCGTAGACACGTATTCAAAATTATTGCAGGAATTTCCAGAATTGCAAGGTTTAGGAGAATGCATTTTGGTAGAAGGTGATGAAGAGAACATGGTGGAAGAAGTGGAGATGTTGACCACATTGATGGCTAACGGTTATGAGCCAAATGATGAAGAATACAGAAAGTTGGATTTAAAAAATGAGTACCGATGTAAAACATCGATTGAAGAACCTCTCGTTTTGGAACTAAAGCCACTTCCAAGTGAAATGTCCCGTTCTTATTGATTAAAAACGTTCCATATTAATTGATTTCGTTGCGAGGTTTTGACCTCTATATGAGACGTTTTTCAAAGACTGCATTCATTTTTAAAACAAACCATAACCTTTATTCCATAGATAAAGGTTTTAAAAAGCTTTACGTAGATTATCAAATAATGATAATCTAAAATATCCTGTTTACACACGACCATTACATAATGGTTTACAATACAAATATGTTACAACAAAATAAGTTTCTTGAATGCAGTTTTTACACAATATCATACAAGCATGGACTCCAAATCTCGTCCTTATTTAAGTATGCGACAGCGGAAGCTCTTAATAATCACCTGAGAATAAACATGCTTAAAACGTCAACAAAAATGTTGGTGAGTTATAGGTTTAACCTATATATATCAAATCATAATAATAGTCCACAAGATTTCATATTTCAATACACATCCCATACATAGAGATAAAAATCATTCATATGGTGAACACCTGGTAACCGACATTAACAAGATGCATATATAAGAATATCCCCATCATTCCGGGACACCCTTCGGATATGATATAAATTTCGAAGTACTAAAGCATCCGGTACTTTGGATGGGGTTTGTTAGGCCCAATAGATCTATCTTTAGGATTTGCGTCAATTAGGGTGTCTGTTCCCTAATTCTTAGATAACCAGACTTAATAAAAAGGGGCATATTCGATTTCGATAATTCAACCATAGAATGTAGTTTCACGTACTTGTGTCTATTTTGTAAATCATTTATAAAACCTGCATGTATTCTCATCCCAAAAATATTAGATTTTAAAAGTGGGACTATAACTCACTTTCACAGATTTTTACTTCGTCGGGAAGTAAGACTTGGCCACTGGTTGATTCACGAACCTATAACAATATATACATATATATCAAAGTATGTTCAAAATATATTTACAACACTTTTAATATATTTTGATATTTTAAGTTTATTAAGTCAGCTGTCCTCGTTAGTAACCTACAACTAGTTGTCCACAGTTAGATGTACAGAAATAAATCGATAAATATTATCTTGAATCAATCCACGACCCAGTGTATACATATCTCAGTATTGATCACAACTCAAACTATATATATTTTGGAATCAACCTCAATCCTGTATAGCTAACTCCAACATTCACATATAGAGTGTATATGGTTGTTCCGAAATATATATAGATGTGTCGACATGATAGGTCGAAACATTGTATACGTGTCTATGGTATCTCAAGATTACATAATATACAATACAAGTTGATTAAGTTATGGTTGGAATAGATTTGTTACCAATTTTCACGTAGCTAAAATGAGAAAAATTATCCAATTTTGTTTTACCCATAACTTCTTCATTTTAAATCCGTTTTGAGTGA
The DNA here is from genome assembly GCF_046630445.1 of Rutidosis leptorrhynchoides. NCBI lineage: Eukaryota > Viridiplantae > Streptophyta > Magnoliopsida > Asterales > Asteraceae > Rutidosis > Rutidosis leptorrhynchoides. Next base: position 353,606,526 of record NC_092342.1, on the reverse strand, counting down.
ATCCAATTGCTATGGTTTCATATTGAACTCTATTTTATGAATCTAAACAGAAAAAGTATAGGTTTATAGTCGGAAAAATAAGTAACAAGTCATTTTTGTAAAGGTAGTCATTTCAGTCGAAAGAACGACGTCTAGATGACCATTTTAGAAAACATACTTCCACTTTGAGTTTAACCATAATTTTTGGATATAGTTTCATGTTCATAATAAAAATCATTTTCTCAGAATAACAACTTTTAAATCAAAGTTTATCATAGTTTTTAATTAACTAACCCAAAACAGCCGCGGTGTTACTACGACGGCGTAAATCCGGTTTTACGGTGTTTTTCGTGTTTCCAGGTTTTAAATAATTAAGTTAGCATATCATATAGATATAGAACATGTGTTTAGTTGATTTTAAAAGTCAAGTTAGAAGGATTAACTTTTGTTTGCGAACAAGTTTAGAATTAACTAAACCATGTTCTAGTGATTACAAGTTTAAACCTTCGAATAAGATAGCTTTATATGTATGAATCGAATGATGTTATGAACATCATTACTACCTTAAGTTCCTTGGATAAACCTACTGGAAAATAGAAAAATGGATCTAGCTTCAACGGATCCTTGGATGGCTCGAAGTTCTTGAAGCAGAATCATGACACGAAAACAAGTTCAAGTAAGATCATCACTTGAAATAAGATTGTTATAGTTATAGAAATTGAACCAAAGTTTGAATATGATTATTACCTTGTATTAGAATGATAACCTACTGTAAGAAACAAAGATTTCTTGAGGTTGGATGATCACCTTACAAGATTGGAAGTGAGCTAGCAAACTTGAAAGTATTCTTGATTTTATGTAACTAGAACTTGTAGAATATATGAAGAACACTTAGAACTTGAAGATAGAACTTGAGAGAGATCAATTAGATGAAGAAAATTAAAGAATGAAAGTGTTTGTAGGTGTTTTTGGTCGTTGGTGTATGGATTAGATATAAAGGATATGTAATTTTATTTTTATGTAAATAAGTCATGAATGATTACTCATATTTTTGTAATTTTATGAGATATTTCATGCTAGTTGCCAAATGATGGTTCCCACATATGTTAGGTGACTCACATGGGCAACTAAGAGCTGATCATAGGAGTGTATATACCAATAGTACATACATCTAAAAGCTGTGTATTGTACGAGTACGAATACGGGTGCATACGAGTAGAATTGTTGATGAAACTGAACGAGGATGTAATTGTAAGAATTTTTGTTAAGTAGAAGTATTTTGATAAGTGTATTGAAGTCTTTCAAAAGTGTATAAATACATATTAAAACACTACATGTATATACATTTTAACTGAGTCGTTAAGTCATCGTTAGTCGTTACATGTAAGTGTTGTTTTGAAACCTTTAGGTTAACAATCTTGTTAAATGTTGTTAACCCAATGTTTATAATATCAAATGAGATTTTAAATTATTATATTATCATTTATGAATATCTCTTAATATGATATATATACATTAAATGTCTTTACAACGATAATCGTTACATATATGTCTCGTTTAAAAATCATTAAGTTAGTAGTCTTGTTTTTACATATGTAGTTCATTGTTAATATACTTAATGATATGTTTACTTATCATAGTATCATGTTAACTATATATATATGGATATATATATGTCATCATATAGTTTTTACAAGTTTTAACGTTCGTGAATCACCGGTCAACTTGATTGCTTAACATGTTGGAAACATTTAATCATGTAAATATCAATCTCAATTAATATATATAAACATGGAAAAGTTCGGGTCACTACAGTACCTACCCGTTAAATAAATTTCGTCCCGAAATTTTAAGCTGTTGAAGGTGTTGACGAATCTTCTGGAAATAGATGCGGGTATTTCTTCTTCATCTGATCTTCATGCTCCCAGGTAAACTCGGGTCCTCTACGAGCATTCCATCGAACCTTAACAATTGGTATCTTGTTTTGCTTAAGTCTTTTAACCTCACGATCCATTATTTCGACAGGTTCTTCGATGAATTGAAGTTTTTCATTGATTTGGATTTCATCTAATGGAATAGTGAGATCTTCTTTAGCAAAACATTTCTTCAAATTCGAGACGTGGAAAGTGTTATGTACAGCCGCGAGTTGTTGAGGTAACTCAAGTCGGTAAGCTACTGGTCCAACACGATCAATAATCTTGAATGGTCCAATATACCTTGGATTTAATTTCCCTCGTTTACCAAATCGAACAACGCCTTTCCAAGGTGCAACTTTAAGCATGACCATCTCTCCAATTTCAAATTCTATATCTTTTCTTTTAATGTCAGCGTAGCTCTTTTGTTGACTTTGGGCGGTTTTCAACCGTTGTTGAATTTGGATGATCTTCTCTGTAGTTTCTTGTATAATCTCCGGACCCGTAATCTGTCTATCCCCCACTTCACTCCAACAAATCGGAGACCTGCACTTTCTACCATAAAGTGCTTCAAACGGCGCCATCTCAATGCTTGAATGGTAGCTGTTGTTGTAGGAAAATTCTGCTAACGGTAGATGTCGATTCCAACTGTTTCCGAAATCAATAACACATGCTCGTAGCATGTCTTCAAGCGTTTGTATCGTCCTTTCGTTCTGCCCATCAGTTTGTGGATGATAGGCAGTACTCATGTCTAGACGAGTTCCTAATGCTTGCTGTAATGTCTGCCAGAATCTTGAAATAAATCTGCCATCCCTATCAGAGATAATAGAGGTTGGTATTCCATGTCTGGATACGACTTCCTTCAAATACAGTCGTGCTAACTTCTCCATCTTGTCATCTTCTCTTATTGGCAGGAAGTGTGCTGATTTGGTGAGACGATCAACTATTACCCAAATAGTATCAAAACCACTTGCAGTCCTTGGCAATTTAGTGATGAAATCCATGGTAATGTTTTCCCATTTCCATTCTGGGATTTCGGGTTGTTGAAGTAGACCTGATGGTTTCTGATGCTCAGCTTTGACCTTAGAACACGTCAAACATTCTCCTACGTATTTAGCAACATCGGCTTTCATACCCGGCCACCAAAAATGTTTCTTGAGATCCTTGTACATCTTCCCCGTTCCAGGATGTATTGAGTATCTGGTTTTATGAGCTTCTCTAAGTACCATTTCTCTCGTATCTCCAAATTTTGGTACCCAAATCCTTTCAGCCCTATACCGGGTTCCGTCTTCCCGAATATTAAGATGCTTCTCCGATCCTTTGGGTATTTCATCCTTTAAATTTCCCCCTTTTAAAACTCCTTGTTGCGCCTCCTTTATTTGAGTAGTAAGGTTATTATGAATCATTATATTCATAGATTTTACTCGAATGGGTTCTCTGTCCTTCCTGCTCAAGGCATCGGCTACCACATTTGCCTTCCCCGGGTGGTAACGAATCTCAAAGTCGTAATCATTCAATAATTCAATCCACCTACGCTGCCTCATATTCAGTTGTTTCTGATTAAATATATGTTGAAGAATTTTGTGGTCGGTATATATAATACTTTTGACCCCATATAAGTAGTTCCTCCAAGTCTTTAATGCAAAAACAACCGCGCCTAATTCCAAATCATGCGTCGTATAATTTTGTTCGTGAATCTTCAATTGTCTAGACGCATAAGCAATCACCTTCGTTCGTTGCATTAACACACAACCGAGACCTTGCTTTGATGCGTCACAATAAATCACAAAATCATCATTCCCTTCAGGCAATGACAATATAGGTGCCGTAGTTAGCTTTTTCTTCAATAACTGAAACGCTTTCTCTTGTTCATCACTCCATTCAAATTTCTTCCCTTTATGCATTAATGCAGTCAATGGTTTTGCTATTCTGGAAAAGTCTTGGATGAACCTTCTGTAGTAACCAGCTAGTCCTAAAAACTGGCGTATGTGTTTCGGAGTTTTTGGGGTTTCCCACTTTTCAACAGTTTCTATCTTTGCCGGATCCACCTTAATACCTTCTTTGTTCACTATGTGACCGAGGAATTGAACTTCTTCCAACCAAAATGCACACTTTGAAAACTTAGCGTACAATTCTTCCTTCCTCAATACTTCTAACACCTTTCTCAAATGTTCACCGTGTTCTTGGTCATTCTTTGAGTAAATAAGTATGTCATCAATGAAAACAATGACAAACTTGTCAAGGTATGGTCCACACACTCGGTTCATAAGGTCCATGAACACAGCTGGTGCATTAGTTAAACCAAACGGCATGACCATAAACTTGTAATGACCGTAACGTGTTCTGAAAGCAGTCTTTGGAATATCATCTTCTTTCACCCGCATTTGATGATACCCGGAACGTAAGTCAATCTTTGAATAAACAGACGAGCCTTGTAGTTGATCAAATAAGTCGTCGATTCTCGGTAGTGGGTAGCGGTTCTTGATGGTAAGTTTGTTCAACTCTCGGTAGTCGATACACAACCTGAATGTACCATCTTTCTTCTTGACAAACAAAACAGGAGCTCCCCACGGTGATGTGCTTGGTCGAATGAAACCACGCTCTAAAAGTTCTTGTAATTGGCTTTGCAGTTCTTTCATCTCGCTGGGTGCGAGTCTGTAAGGAGCACGAGCTATTGGTGCAGCTCCTGGTACAAGATCTATTTGAAATTCAACGGATCGATGTGGGGGTAATCCCGGTAATTCTTTCGGAAATACATCGGGAAATTCTTTTGCAATGGGAACATCATTGATGCTCTTTTCTTCAGTTTGTACTTTCTCGACGTGTGCTAGAACAGCATAGCAACCTTTTCTTATTAGTTTTTGTGCCTTCAAATTACTAATAAGATGTAGCTTCGTGTTGCCCTTTTCTCCGTACACCATTAAGGGTTTTCCTTTTTCTCGTATAATGCGAATTGAATTTTTGTAACAAACGATCTCTGCTTTCACTTCTTTCAACCAGTCCATACCGATTATCACATCAAAACTCCCTAACTCTACTGGTATCAAATCAATCTTAAATGTTTCGCTAACCAGTTTAATTTCTCGATTCCGACATATATTATCTGCTGAAATTAATTTACCATTTGCTAATTCGAGTAAAAATTTACTATCCAAAGGCGTCAATGGACAATTTAATTTAGCACAAAAATCTCTACTCATATAGCTTCTATCCGCACCCGAATCAAATAAAACGTAAGCAGATTTATTGTCAATAAGAAACGTACCCGTAACAAGCTCCGGGTCTTCCTGTGCCTCTGCCGCATTAATATTGAAAACTCTTCCGCGACCTTGTCCATTCGTGTTCTCCTGGTTCGGGAAATTTCTAATAATGTGGCCCGGTTTTCCACATTTATAACAAACTACATTGGCATAACTTGCTCCGACACTACTTGCTCCGCCATTACTCGTTCCGACACCATTTGTTCCTTTCGTTCTATTAACCCCTGGTCCGTAGACCTCACACTTCGCCGCGCTATGACCATTTCTTTTACACTGGTTGCAAAATATGGTGCAGAACCCCGAGTGATACTTTTCACACCTTTGGCATAGCTGCTTCTGATTGTTGTTGTTGTTGTTGCGGTTATTATTGTTGTTGGGATGATTGTTGTAGTTACTGTTGTTGTTGTTGTTGTTATTGTTGTTGTTGTTGTTGTTGTTGTTGTTGTTGTTGTTGTTGTTGTTGTTGTTGTTGTTGTTGTTGTTGTTGTTGTTGTTGTTGTTGTTGTTGTTGTTGTTGTTGTTGTTGTTGTTGTTGTTGTTGTTGTTGTTGTTGTTGTTGGGCTGTTTGTTGTAGTTGCGATTGATGTTGCAATTGTTGGGATAATTGTTGCGATTATTGTTGTGATTGCTGTTGTTGTTGTATTGGTGATTCTTATCACCGTTTTCCTCCCACTTTCTTTTGACTTGCTTCACATTGGCCTCTTCAGCAGTCTGTTCTTTAATTCTTTCTTCAATCTGGTTCACTAGTTTGTGAGCCATTCTACATGCCTGTTGTATGGAGGCGGGCTCGTGTGAACTTATATCTTCTTGGATTCTTTCCGGTAATCCTTTCACAAACGCGTCAATCTTCTCTTCCTCATCTTCGAATGCTCCCGGACACAATAGGCACAATTCTGTGAATCGTCTTTCGTACGTGGTAATATCAAATCCTTGGGTTCGTAACCCTCTAAGTTCTATCTTGAGCTTATTGACCTCGGTTCTGGGACGGTACTTCTCGTTCATCAAGTGCTTGAATGCTGACCACGGTAGTGCGTACGCATCATCTTGTCCCACTTTCTCTAGATAGGTATTCCACCATGTTAACGCAGAACCTGTGAAGGTATGCGTAGCGTACTTCACTTTGTCCTCTTTAGTACACTTACTTATGGCAAACACCGATTCGACCTTCTCGGTCCACCGTTTCAATCCGATCGGTCCTTCGGTTCCATCAAATTCCAAAGGTTTGCAGGCAGTGAATTCTTTGTAGGTGCATCCTACACGATTTCCTGTACTGCTAGATCCAAAGTTATTGTTGGTATGTAGCGCAGCCTGTACTGCGGCTATGTTTGAAGCTAGAAAAGTACGGAATTCCTCTTCATTCATATTCACAGTGTGTCGAGTAGTCGGTGCCATTTCCTTCAAAATAGTCAAATGGAACAAGTTAATCATACAGAATATTAAGAGTAGTTAATAGTATTTCGTAGCATAATATGAACTCATTTATAAAAGCTTTTTCTTCATATTAGCGTTTTATAAGTTTAAATTCGGGTAGTACCTACCCGTTAAGTTCATACTTAGTAGCTAATATACAATTCAACTACTACAATTCTATATGAAAAACTGATTATAATAATATTTCGCGTTCAAACTTTTACACAATATTTTACAAACTTACAATACCGCTTATTTTACATATAGCATGAAATATAGCACACAATAAATTTGATACAAGATGGTTGTGAAGATAATTCTAGCTAGTACACAAGTCGTTCAGCAAAGGCAATAAAGACACGTAATTCATACGTCCAGAAACAAGTCATGCATTCTGGTTTTACTAGGATTACTTCCCATCCTTGGTCTTGTGGAACATAACCGTTATGGCCGTTGATAAGACAGCGTGTTGTAACGTCGTCAAAGGGACGAGAGTTACGTAATGTCCAACAGTCCCGTAACAATCTAAAAACCTCATTTCTTACCCCAATTACCGACTCCGTCACTTGTGGAAACGTTTTGTTTAATAGTTGTAGCCCGATGTTCTTGTTCTCACTTTGGTGAGAAGCGAACATTACTAATCCGTAAGCATAACATGCTTCTTTATGTTGCATGTTAGCCGCTTTTTCTAAATCACGAAGTCCAATATTCGGATATATTGAGTCAAAATAATTTCTTAACCCATTGCGTAAAATAGCATTTGGGTTCCCCGCAATATATCCGTCAAAGTAAAGACATCGTAACTTATGGATTTCCCAATGTGATATCCCCCATCTTTCGAACGAAAGCCTTTTATAAACCAAGGCATTCTTGGAACGTTCTTCGAATGTCTTACAAACTGATCTCGCCTTAAATAGTTGTGCCGAAGAATTCTGACCGACTCTAGACAAGATTTCATCAATCATGTCTCCGGGTAGGTCTCTTAAAATATTGGGTTGTCTATCCATTTTGTGTTTTTATACTGTAAAATAGACAAGAGTTAGATTCATAAAAAAAAAAAATACTTATTAATAAAAGCAATTTTTACATATATCATAAAGCATAAGCACACTATATTACATATATTACACCACACGAATACAACTATCTTATTCCGACTAACTTGTTTCTTCTTCTTCGGTTTTGGTTCATTTTGCCAAGTTTCTAGGGATATATGATGTTCCCCTAATACGAGCCGTCGTTTTCCACATTGGTTTAGAAAAACCTAGTGGTTTAGAGGTTCCCGGGTCATTGTTACAACTTAAGGACTTCGGGGGTTGACGATACATATAAAGTTCATCGGGGTTGGAATTAGATTTCTCTATTTTTATGCCCTTTCCCTTATTATTTTCTTTTGCCTTTTTAAATTCAGTTGGGGTAATTTCTATAACATCATCGGAATTCTCGTCGGAATCTGATTCATCGGAGAATTGGTAATCCTCCCAATATTTTGCTTCCTTGGCGAAAACACCATTGACCATAATTAACCTTGGTCGGTTGGTTGAGGATTTTCTTTTACTTAACCATTTTATTATTTCCCCCACCGGTTCTATTTCTTCATCCGGTTCCGATTCTTCTTCCGGTTCCGATTCTTCTTCCGGTTCCGACTCTTCTTCCGGTCCCTCTTCGGGAACTTGTGAATCAGTCCACGAATCATTCCAATTTACATTTGACTCTTCATTATTATTAGGTGAGTCAATGGGACTTGTTCTAGAGGTAGACATCTATCACATAATATCAAACGTGTTAAGAGATTAATATATCACATAATATTCACATGTTAAAAATATATAGTTTCCAACAAAATTTGTTAAGCAATCATTTTTCAAGTAAACACGGTCGAAGTCCAGACTCACTAATGCATCCTAACAAACTCGATAAGACACACTAATGCAAAATTCTGGTTCTCTAAGACCAACGCTCGGATACCAACTGAAATGTCCCGTTCTTATTGATTAAAAACGTTCCATATTAATTGATTTCGTTGCGAGGTTTTGACCTCTATATGAGACGTTTTTCAAAGACTGCATTCATTTTTAAAACAAACCATAACCTTTATTTCATAGATAAAGGTTTTAAAAAGCTTTACGTAGATTATCAAATAATGATAATCTAAAATATCCTGTTTACACACGACCATTACATAATGGTTTACAATACAAATATGTTACAACAAAATAAGTTTCTTGAATGCAGTTTTTACACAATATCATACAAGCATGGACTCCAAATCTCGTCCTTATTTAAGTATGCGACAGCGGAAGCTCTTAATAATCACCTGAGAATAAACATGCTTAAAACGTCAACAAAAATGTTGGTGAGTTATAGGTTTAACCTATATATATCAAATCATAATAATAGACCACAAGATTTCATATTTCAATACACATCCCATACATAGAGATAAAAATCATTCATATGGTGAACACCTGGTAACCGACATTAACAAGATGCATATATAAGAATATCCCCATCATTCCGGGACACCCTTCGGATATGATATAAATTTCGAAGTACTAAAGCATCCGGTACTTTGGATGGGGTTTGTTAGACCCAATAGATCTATCTTTAGGATTCGCGTCAATTAGGGTGTCTGTTCCCTAATTCTTAGATTACCAGACTTAAAAAAAAGGGTCATATTCGATTTCGATAATTCAACCATAGAATGTAGTTTCACGTACTTGTGTCTATTTTGTAAATCATTTATAAAACCTGCATGTATTCTCATCCCAAAAATATTAGATTTTAAAAGTGGGACTATAACTCACTTTCACAGATTTTTACTTCGTCGGGAAGTAAGACTTGGCCACTGGTTGATTCACGAACCTATAACAATATATACATATATATCAAAGTATGTTCAAAATATATTTACAACACTTTTAATATATTTTGATGTTTTAAGTTTATTAAGTCAGCTGTCCTCGTTAGTAACCTACAACTAGTTGTCCACAGTTAGATGTACAGAAATAAATCGATAAATATTATCTTGAATCAATCCATGACCCAGTGTATACGTATCTCAGTATTGATCACAACTCAAACTATATATATTTTGGAATCAACCTCAACCCTGTATAGCTAACTCTAACATTCACATATAGAGTGTCTATGGTTGTTCCGAAATATATATAGATGTGTCGACATGATAGGTCGAAACATTGTATACGTGTCTATGGTATCTCAAGATTACATAATATACAATACAAGTTGATTAAGTTATGGTTGGAATAGATTTGTTACCAATTTTCACGTAGCTAAAATGAGAAAAATTATCCAATCTTGTTTTACCCATAACTTCTTCATTTTAAATACGTTTTGAGTGAATCAAATTGCTATGGTTTCATATTGAACTCTATTTTATGAATCTAAACAGAAAAAGTATAGGTTTATAGTCAGAAAAATAAGTTACAAGTCATTTTTGTAAAGGTAGTCATTTCAGTCGAAAGAACGACGTCTAGATGACCATTTTAGAAAACATACTTCCACTTTGAGTTTAACCATAATTTTTGGATATAGTTTCATGTTCATAATAAAAATCATTTTCTCAGAATAACAACTTTTAAATCAAAGTTTATCATAGTTTTTAATTAACTAACCCAAAACAGCCCGCGGTGTTACTACGACGGCGTAAATCCGGTTTTACGGTGTTTTTCGTGTTTCCAGGTTTTAAATAATTAAGTTAGCATATCATATAGATATAGAACATGTGTTTAGTTGATTTTAAAAGTCAAGTTATAAGGATTAACTTTTGTTTGCGAACAAGTTTAGAATTAACTAAACCATGTTCTAGTGATTACAAGTTTAAACCTTCGAATAAGATAGCTTTATATGTATGAATCGAATGATGTTATGAACATCATTACTACCTTAAGTTCCTTGGATAAACCTACTGGAAAAGAGAAAAATGGATCTAGCTTCAACGGATCCTTGGATGGCTCGAAGTTCTTGAAGCAGAATCATGACATGAAAACAAGTTCAAGTAAGATCATCACTTGAAATAAGATTGTTATAGTTATAGAAATTGAACCAAAGTTTGAATATGATTATTACCTTGTATTAGAATGATAACCTACTATAAGAAACAAAGATTTCTTGAGGTTGGATGATCACCTTACAAGATTGGAAGTGAGCTAGCAAACTTGAAAGTATTCTTGATTTTATGTAACTAGAACTTGTAGAATATATGAAGAACACTTAGAACTTGAAGATAGAACTTGAGAGAGATCAATTAGATGAAGAAAATTAAAGAATGAAAGTGTTTGTAGGTGTTTTTGGTCGTTGGTGTATGGATTAGATATAAAGGATATGTAATTTTGTTTTCATGTAAATAAGTGATGAATGATTACTCATATTTTTGTAATTTTATGAGATATTTCATGCTAGTTGCCAAATGATGGTTCCCACATGTGTTAGGTGACTCACATGGGCTGCTAAGAGCTGATCATTGGAGTGTATATATCAATAGTACATACATCTAAAAGCTGTGTATTGTACGAGTATGAATACGGGTGCATACGAGTAGAATTGTTGATGAAACTGAACGAGGATGTAATTGTAAGCATTTTTGTTAAGTAGAAGTATTTTGATAAGTGTATTGAAGTCTTTCAAAAGTGTATAAATACATATTAAAACACTACATGTATATACATTTTAACTGAGTCGTTAAGTCATCGTTAATCGTTACATGTAAGTGTTGTTTTGAAACCTTTAGGTTAACAATCTTGTTAAATGTTGTTAACCCAATGTTTATAATATCAAATGAGATTTTAAATTATTATATTATCATGATATTATCATGTATGAATATCTCTTAATATGATATATATACATTAAATGTCTTTACAACGATAATCGTTACATATATGTCTCGTTTAAAAATCATTAAGTTAGTAGTCTTGTTTTTACATATGTAGTTCATTGTTAATATACTTAATGATATGTTTACTTATCATAGTATCATGTTAACTATATATATATGGATATATATATATGTCATCATATAGTTTTTACAAGTTTTAACGTTCGTGAATCACCGGTCAACTTGGGTGGTCAATTGTCTATATGAAACATATTTCAATTAATCAAGTCTTAACAAGTTTGATTGCTTAACATGTTGGAAACATTTAATCATGTAAATATCAATCTCAATTAATATATATAAACATGAAAAAGTTCGGGTCACTACACCAAGTCACTTGGAATATGCTTACCTTCAAGAGGATTCTACTCTCCCGGTTATCATTTCATCCGAACTCTCTGTAAGTGAGAAGTCTAAACTTGTTTCCATGTTAAAAGCCTATAAACCGGCTCTAGCATGGAAAATTCATGACATCAAGGGTATAAGTCCCTCTTATTGTACACATAAGATTTTAATGGAAGATAACTATAAGCCATGTGTACAAAGACAAAGGCGACTGAACCCTAATATGCAAGAAGTCGTTAAAAAGGAGATTGTCAAACTCCTTGATGCGGGTCTTATTTACCCAATTTCGGATAGTTCTTGGGTGAGTCCGGTCCAATGTGTACCTAAAAAGGGTGGCATGACCGTTATCACCAACGAAAACGATCAATTAATTTTCACTAGGACTGTCACGGGTTGGAGGGTATGTATTGATTATAGAAAATTAAATGATGCTACCCGAAAAGACCACTTTCCCCTTCCTTACATTGATCAAATGTTGGAAAGGTTAGCAGGAAAGAACTTTTATTGTTTTCTTGACGGTTTCTCGGGATATTTCCAAATCCCTATAGCACCCAAGGACCAAGAGAAAACCACCTTTACATGCCCTTATGGTACTTTCTCCTATCGACGTATGCCCTTTGGCTTATGCAATGCTCCTGCTACCTTTCAAAGGTGTATGGTAGCTATTTTTCATGATATGATTGAAGACTTTATGGAAGTATTCATGGATGACTTTTCAGTCTTCGGTAATTCTTTTGACTCATGTCTTAATAATCTTGAGCGTATGTTGATTAGGTGTGAAGAATCTAATCTTGTACTTAACTGGGAAAAATGCCACTTTATGGTAAGAGAGGGCATTGTTTTAGGTCATAAAATTTCTTGTGTGGGATTGGAAGTGGATAGAGCTAAAGTGGAAGTCATAGCCAAATTACCACCACCGTCAAATGTGAAAGGTGTAAGAAGTTTTCTGGGGCACGCCGGTTTTTATCGACGGTTCATTAAAGATTTTTCTAAAATTGCAACCCCGATGAACAAACTTCTTGAGAAAGACGCTCCATTTGTCTTTACGGACGAGTGTCTTAACGCCTTTAACCTCCTTAAAGTAAAGCTCACACAATCACCCATTCTCATATCACCGAATTTGTCACTTCCATTCGAACTTATGTGTTATGCGAGTGACTTTGCTATTGGTGCCGTCTTGGGGCAAAGAATTGAAAAAACATTTTCAGCCCATTTATTATGCTAGTAAAACATTGCAAGGAGCCCAACTTAATTACACCACCACCGAGAAGGAACTTCTGGCAATTGTCTTTTCATTTGAAAAATTCCGATCTTACTTGGTACTAGCAAAGACGGTTGTCTACACGGACCACTCGGCCTTAAAGTACTTGCTTACTAAGCAAGATGCTAAACCCCGATTAATACGTTGGGTCTTGCTTTTGCAGGAATTCGACATTGATATTAAAGATAAAAAGGGGGCCGAAAACCTAGCAGCCGATCACCTTTCTCGCCTTGAGAACCCAAATCTTGAGGTTCTCCATGAGACCATTATTCAAGATAATTTTCCTGATGAATACCTCATGAGAATAGAAAAAGTTGATGATCCTTGGTTTTTAGACATAGCCAACTATCTTGCGGGTGGATTCCTAGAAACCGGTATGTCACATCAAAAATGAAAGAAATTTTTCAGTGACTTGAAATACTATTTTTGGGAAAACCCGTATCTCTTTAAACGGTGTCCCGATGGGATAATCCGTCGATGTGTCTCCGGGGAAGAATGCAATCAAATTCTTCTCCAATGTCATCTTGGTCCCACTGGTGGACATTTCGGACCCCAAATCATGGGGAGAAAAGTCTATGAGGACGGTTTTTATTGGCCTACCATCTTTAAAGATGCCCATCAAATATGTAAATCATGCGATTCTTGCCAAAGGGTAGGAAAGATTAATCAAAGAGACGAAATGCCTCAAAACATAATCCAAGTTTGTGAGGTTTTCGATATTTGGGGCATTGATTTCATGGGACCATTCCCAAAATCTCATTCCAACCAATACATACTCGTTTCTGTTGACTACGTATCAAAATGGGTGGAGGCAAAGGCTCTCCCGACAAACGATGCACGAGTTGTTGTAACTTTTCTTAAAGAGCTTTTTGCCCGGTTCGGTACCCCGAAGGCTTTAATTAGTGATCGTGGTAACCATTTTTGCAACACCCAATTGGAAAAGGTGTTAAAACGATATGGGATAACCTATAAAATTTCTACATCTTATCACCCACAAACAAGTGGGCAAGTTGAAAATATGAATCGGGCACTTAAAAGGATCCTTAAGAAAACGGTTGTATCCAATCCTAAGGTGTGGTCAACGAAGCTTGACGATGCTTTGTGGGCGTTTAGAACTGTCTACAACACTCCTATTGGAACCACACCTTACCGCCTAGTCTATGGGAAAGCATGCCATCTCCCTTTGGAGATAGAGCACAAATCACATTGGGCTCTTAAGACTTGTAATCCCGATCTTGAAGATGCGGGAAACCTTCGTTTAAACCAACTAAATGAGTTGGATGAGTTGAGACATAACGCCTATGAAAACTCGCTCATATACAAGGAAAAGACCAAAGTTTGACACGATAACCGTCTTAAGAATCTGAAAGATTTTAAAGAGGGTGATCGCCTTTTGTTATTCAACTCATGATTTAAACTTTGCCCTGGAAAACTCAAGTCCCGATGGATGGGACCATTTGTTGTTAACAAGGCTTTTTCGTATGGAACGGTGGAATTACAGAATGCGAAGGGTGATACGTTTAAGGTAAACGGACACAGGGTCAAACTATATGTTGACGGACCCATGAACATTGAAGATGAGGTAAAACTCATTTTCAACCCTAAAGCTACCTAAGTTTGGGGGAAGAGTCGGGTGAAGCGACTCATTTTTAAAACCTTCACAAATGTTAAAAATAGGTTTTTGTGTGAATTACATGATTTTGAGTGATTTTTAATTTTTGCTGAATGCCATTACGTTCACCAATCTGTTACCAACCTCCCTGTACTGACCAAACGCGAAAACACCTGAAAAACAACTGTGCGCGCCTCGCACCCTTCATATGTGCGCTCAGCGCACTTTGTAAAAACTTGGTCAGTAGGTTTTTTAGCTCGGAGCACTAGTGGGTGCCGCGCACCCCAAAATGTGCGCTCAGCGTACTCTCTAATTTTGCTCGGATCTGTTTCAAATTTTTGTGGGGTCCATGATTTTATCTACTCCTTTACACCACACACTCGATTTCATTCATTCTTTACCCAAAAATTGCAGATCCATTTTATCTTTTACTCTAAAACACTCCAAACCCTCATTTCAATTCTTCAAATTTTAACCAATTATTCGTAAATCAAAGCCTAAATCAAGATGCCTAGGGTATGTTCATATGATTCCACTTAATTTTCTTTCCAATAATTCGATTTCATGCTTAATTTTTTGGATTGTTTAAGAAATTTATGTGGGTTTTCTTGAATTGATAATTGTTATAAACATTAACATGCTTTAGGTTGTTATAATTGGCTAGTATGCCTTGAAATCATATTACATTGTGTTTTTAGGGTATATTCATGATTCTAGGGTTTATGTAAAATTTAAATCCGAATTTTGGCTTTAAATTTGGTTGAATTTGGTTCCTAGCTAAGTGTTTGTGAATGTTTGAGATAATTTGTGTACTTCATATGTATGTATCACATTTTGAGCATGACATGGTTCATGTTTTGGAAATCTAACATATTTTAGTTCTTAATTGATATAAATACTTGAAAATTGTTAAGCTTCCATTACTTTGTGTCTAATGTGATAGTTTGAGGGAAGAGAATGATATGAGGTTCATGTTCAAATTTGGTTTCTAGAACGCTAGACTAGTTATGTTGATCTTGGATCTTTTGAGAAAATGTTTACATGAATGATTAACATGATTATGTGCTATATGTATTTTTGAACATATACTTGATTTATGATGAACTCACACTAATGCATACTATTTTCTATGCGCCTCTTTTGTTTTGGTGTATGTTTTATGTGTGCAGTACAACTTTAGATCAAGGGGAAATCAACGACAAGAAGAACCTTCACACCGGTACCGAGAAGAACAAGATTCTTTAGATGAACAAAATTCTCCACCAAATGAACGACAACCTTCACCTGAAGGATCACCGGATCAAAATGACCCAAGGGTTTGGTTAGCTTATGTCCGGGACCATCCGGATTACGCAAGTGCATATAATTGGGTAGCGAACAAATCATGTGATGCCACTTGGTATTTTGACCCGGCTCCATTGGTAGAAGCAAGGGAATATGATAGAGTGTCGAGAATGTTGGAGGTTAAATACCGGATTTTAACTGGAAGGTTAATAACAATCAGGGCATGGGAAAGAATTATGCGGTTCAATGATGTCATATACCCGGAATTATGCAAAGAGTTCATAACATCTTTACGTTTTGATCTCATTATGGACCCGACAAATCAAAACTTCATGAGATTTCATTTAGGTGGGATCGATCGGGCACTTAGTCAAATTGAGTTTGCCTGAATATTCGAGCTGTATATCGAACTAGATGATGACCAACTCAATGCTTATTTACGGTCATCCGAGTATTATGACGATTCTTATGATCCCCGCCCGTTTTGGAACGATATGATTGACACTCAATTCTCCTCTAGCCGAATCAAGTTTACCGATATAAATGATAAAGACAAAAGAATGCTTCATCGGCTAGTTGCATGTACATTTAATGCAAGAAAACATGGCACAAATAAGGTAACACGTCTCGATGTTTTTCTTGTAGAGAAAATCTACAACCAAAGCAGTGTCGACATTCCATCTACTTTGGCAGGTTATCTTGATAATTCGCGGGGAGATAGAGGGTTGAATCAGATTGTTGGTGGGCATTACATCACCCAGATTTCCAGGCATTTTGGTGTCAATTTATCTAGGTTGATTTCAAATAGTACAACAATGAAGCCTTTAAACAAGACTTATTATCTGAATGCAGATTTTTTGAGCTATAATAATCATCAAAGGCTTATTCCATTTGTCCCGAGGGTAAACGAACCACCACGTGCCCATGATCATGAAGCGGGTGGTAGCGGTGTTAGAAGAGATGATGCAGAGGAAGAGGTTCGAATGGAAGAACCTGAAACTGAAGAAGAGTTACCACAAGCTCAAAGGCGAAGGCGTAGGCGGACACAAAGGTCAAGGGAAGAAGAGTTGGAGGAAGTGATTTCTGGTTTTCATGACATGCATGTAGGTTATCAACACAGGGATGACCAATATGAGCAACAAAGGCAACAATTCAACCAATATCATGAAGAGCAGCGCGAGCATAATAGGGCTGTAAGGTATGACCAAAGGTGGGGGAATTACAGGGGCGATTGGCTTCACCATAATGTTGGTTTATATATGCAAAACCCACAAGAATATTATGCTACTTTCTACCAACATCCGACCTATTACCACACCCCAAACCGAATTCTGAGTCCTCCGTTATATGAGGAACAAGCGGCCATGCAAGATGCACAAAGACGCTTTGAGGAGCAATACCCGCAGGGAAGACCTAGGAATGATGGTTCGGGCACCTACTCCGGCTGGCCTTTTGGTAACTTCTTTGGTGACAATTAGAGGGCTCATGTGCCCAACGTGTATATTTTATATATATTTATACAAATATAATTTATTAAAAATAGATATCCCCGGCAGCGGCGCCAAAAACTTGATGTTAAAGCAGAGGGGTACGAAATAGTTATATTTTTATTGCGAAATAATATTAAATACGATACAATTTTACACAAGTTATTTATTTATTTATAGAGTGGATATACCTAAACCTTGCTACAACACTATAGGCAGTGTACCTAATCGTACAGTAGTGTAGTTTTTAGTAAGTCCGGTTCATTCCACAGGGAGACGGCTTATTGCGTACACTATAATTTTAAACAATTATATTTGTATAAATATATATATATATATATATATATATATATATATATATATATATATATATATATATATTAGTAATATAGTAGTATTATTATTATTATTATAAAAGGGGGTTTTTACCGTTTAATGACCGGTTTGTCGATTTTATATTTTAAGCGTAAAGATAAATGACAATAATATAAATGACAGAATTTAAATTGCGATAAAGTAAATTGCAGTAATTAATATGACAGTAAATAAAGGTACGATGAAATATGAAATAAAAGTATTATGCTTATTTAAACTTCCGTAACCATGATGTTTGACGTTTTGATTTTAATTAATTGTTACCCAGGTTAATTGTCCTTTGTCCTGGATTATTTGATACCTATTTGGTTTTTGTCCATAATAGTCCATCGGTCATAATTATAAAATGCTCATTAAATTAACCTTATTCCCGAAGTCAAATATTCCAACTAATTAGGGATTCAAACTGTAACAAGGTTTTAATACTTTGTTTAATGATTACACCAGGTTATCGACTACTTGTAATCCAAGGTTTTATTACTTTGTTAACAATTACACCAATTATCCTTGTATGTAATCCACCCCTGTTTTAATGAGATATGAATATTAATTTACCCACTTGATCAGAATGAATAATCAATTACCCAACCCGAATAATTAAATAAATGATCGTAAAAGATGTCGTATAAACGTCACTAAATAGAACATACATAATCATTTTAATAATTATTAGATTAACTAATTTGAAGATAGGTTCGACAGATTCTAATGACTTGTCATTCGATTAGACAATACCCCCTATCTTTTAATAGTCAATAGTCCAATATCCACAAGTGTCGGCCTTTTGTCCAAACCTTAATTATGGTACAAAATCTAATAACCCCGTCTTAATATTTAGTCTAACATCACGATTACTTTGGCTCAAATAAGCATAATAATAACTTAGTTACGATACATTAATTTAAAAAGGAAGAACATAGCTTACAGTGGTGATTAATCGCGTAGCGTTACACGGACAGAGTTTTGACTTTAAAACCCGTAAAACATTTCTTACAATAACCCAACTAAACCATAACTTTATTATTAAAATTAACTTAAATTAAAATTATATAATATAAATATATATATTATGTTTAAAGAGAATGAAAAAAAAGAAATGAAAAATGGTGTATACATCGAGCAGAATTCGCTGGCTTTTATAGATGTGAACTGATCCTGAGGGCCATGCGATCGCATGAGATTTGTGCTTTCAGGCCATGCGATCGCATGGCCAGCTGAGACAACTCACATTATTTTGTTTTCTTGCTTGTCGACGTTATATAATAATATATAATATATAAAAATTGTATTTTTACAACTTTAAGTTTATTTTTTATATTTTGTATCTTTTTATTTGTTTTAGCGTAATATTTGTATTTTTCGTTCGTATTTAGCTTTAAGTCATAGTTTTTGCCATAGTTATTTTTATTTCTAGATTCTTAGGCTTTGCCGTAAAATCCCTTAAGTGCTTTTTCTTTAGACTAAGATTTAAGTGCTTTAGAATTTTGCGACGCCATTTTAAGATTTTAGTACTTACTAAGTTATTGCCGTTTTAGATATAGAATTCCTTTTAAGCTTTAATATCTTTAGACGTAACTTTTAATTTTTAGTTTTTAGACTTTTAAGTTTCGACGCGCTACGTTCTTTTTATTATTTTTCGACGCACTCTTTTTCTTTTTTATTTTTCGCCGCTCTAGTTTTTAGGACATAGAATTTTCTATTTCTTCTCTAAAATTTCTTTAAATTTCAACGAAAAATTATTTTAAGTGGTTAAATTGATAGACATCCAAAATTTTCTGCTTCGTAGTAATAGTTGGATTTGTTAGTGGCTGAGTTATGAGCTTTCGATTTAAAGGGTTCTGGCTCCCCGCTACATCTATTGGCTATTCGAAACGTGGGCAAAAGCTGAAAAGTCTATTAATTTGATAACTTATATAATTTTTATCTTTTATAACTAATAGGATATTCCATGAATGCACCGAGCAAAACGTTCACCACCTTTTATACATTCACCACCTGTAACTCGATCAAGACATCTAGCCAATATTGTCGCCGTTGATTTTTCTTTAGAATCGTCATCCAGTCGACCAAGTACTCCAATTCAAATTTCCGATAATCCATTTTTTAAACCAGACCTCACAATTGAGAATCCGGAGGATATTCAGGGACAATTCAGAGATCCTGAACCATTAATATTTCCTCCGGAACCACCAGTCATTCAAACGGAGATTGTCGAGGAATAACCCATTAAATCAGAATCCTCTAGTGATTCAGATTCAACAAATTCAATCATGGAAAATCTGGAACCTCTAAGTATGGAAGACCGAATGAGAGCTAAACGCACTGGCCAAGGTCATGCAATTACTCAACCTGACATTAATGCGCCAGATTATGAAATCAAAGGACAAATCTTTTGCATGGTAACTAATCAATGCCAATTTAGTGGTGCGCCGAAGGAAGATCCAAATGAACATCTTCGTACCTTTAATAGGATCTGTACACTATTTAAAATAAGAGAAGTAGAGGATGAACAGATATATCTCATGTTATTTCTCTGGACTTTAAAGGGAGAAGCCAAAGATTGGTTAGAATCGTTACCTGAAGGGGCGATTGATACATGAGATGTTTTAGTTGAAAAATTTCTTAAACAATTCTTTCCGGTATCTAAAGCCGTGAGACTTTAAGGAGAAATTGTTACGTTCACACAAAAGCCAAATGAAACTCTATATGAAGCGTGGACAAGATTTGGAAAATTGTTAAGAGGATGTCCGCAACATGGTTTAGACACCTGTCAAATAGTACAAATATTCTACCAAGGATGCGGCATCACTACAAGAAAAGACATCGATATAGCAGCTGGTAGTTCCATTATGAAGAAAACCGCAACTGATGCTTACAAAATTATTGATAACACTGCTTCCCATTCACATGAGTGGCACCAATAAAAAGATATCGTTAGATCATCTAAAGCAGCTAGAGTCGATTCTAGTCATGACTTCGATTCCATTTCTGCAATGATAGATGCCGTTGAGAGACGAATGGAAAAGATGACTAAAGATATTTACTCAATACTAATTATTTGTGAGCAGTGTGGAGGACCACATTTGACAAAAGATTGTCTCAGTATTGAACCAACAATGGAACAAAGAGAGAATGTTTCATACATGAACCAAAGGCCTGGAAATAATTATCAGAATAATTATCAACCGCCAAGACCAATCTACAATCAAAACCAGAATTATAACCGAAATGTTCCATACAACAACCAAAAAGGTCCTAGCAATCAACAAGTATCCAACAATACTTACAATCAGCAAAGACCTATTTTTCAAAATAAACCACCACAAACCGATGATAAAAAACCAAATATAGAAGATATGATGTCGAAGCTAGTTGAATCTCAAAATCAGTTTTTCACATCTCAGAAACAAACCAATGAACAAAATGCTCAAGCATTTAGAAATCAACAAACTTCTATTCAAAATTTGGAACAAGAAGTAAGCAACCTAGCAAGGTTTATAGGTGAAAGAAAACCGGGAAGTCTACCTAGTGATACAAATGCTAACCCCCGGAATGAAACAGCTAAAGCCATTACCACAAGAAGTGGTATTACACTTAAACCACCTGAAATGCCTGTAATTTCTGATGAAGCTATTCCTACTCCACAAGAACCACAATCTGAGCAAGATAAGGAAACATAACCGGTAGTTGAAAAGGTTAATGAAGATAACACAGTTAAGGCAAAACCTTATGTTAAACCATACCAACCACCACTTCCTTACCCGAGTAAAATGAGAAAAGAAAGACTTGAAGCCGAACAATCCAAATTCTTGGATATGTTTAAACAAATAAATGTCAATCTTCCTTTCATTGATGTGATTTCAGGAATGCCTAGATATGCTAAATTCTTGAAAGATCTAATCACAAATAGGAATAAAATGGAAGAACTCTCGGCTGTTACTATGAATGCTAATTGCTCTGCAGTACTGTTGAATAAGATACCAGAAAAATTATCAGATCCAGGAAGTTTCACGATTCCATGTTTTCTGGGTAGTCTTAGTTCAATAGAAGCATTGGCAGATTTAGGTGCTAGTATAAATCTAATACCGTATTCACTATACGCTAAACTAGACCTTGGAGAATTGAAACCAACACGAATAAGCATACAACTAGCCGATCGATCAATAAAATATTCTAGAGGGATAATGGAGAACATGCAAGTTAAAGTTGGTACTTTAGTATTTCCAGTAGATTTTGTTATTCTGGATATGGAAGAAGACTCTCGAGTTCCTCTCATATTAGGAAGACCATTCTTAAACACGGCCAAAGCAATAATAGACGTGTTCGGTAAGACACTGACCCTAAGTATAGAGGACGAGAGTGTTACCTTTTCTGTGGATAGAGCCATGCAACAACCGCAATCTGTAGATAATACATGTTATTACATTCAAACTATAGATTCACATGCAGAATTGTTAGAAGAATTTCCAGAATTACAAGCAACAGGAGAATGTTCTTTAGGAGAAGGAACTGAACCAATTGATGAAACTGAAATGTTAGCTACACTTATGGCTAATGGATATGAACCAACAATAGAAGAAATTCAAATGCTAAAAGAAGAAGACAGATATCGATATAAATCATCGATAGAAGAACCACCGACATTAGAATTAAAGCCACTTCCAAACCATTTGGAATATGCTTATTTACATGGTGAATCTGAATTACCTGTAATAATATCGTCTTCTCTTACTGAAAATGAAAAATCTCAACTCATTTCTGTGCTAAAAGCTCATAAACCAGCTATTGCATGGAAGATTCATGACATTAAAGGAATAAGTCCTTCGTATTGCACACATAAAATCCTTATGGAAGAAGGTCATAAAACGTATGTGCAACGCCAAAGAAGACTAAATCCTAATATGCAAGATGTTGTTAAGAAAGAAATTATTAAACTGCTTGATGCAGGTTTAATTTATCCAATCTCTGATAGTCCATGGGTAAGCCCAGTTCAATGCGTACCTAAGAAGGATGGCATGACTGTCATCACAAATGAGAAAAATGAGCTTATTCCTACTAGGACTGTAACAGGATGGCGTGTTTGTATTGATTATAGAAAATTAAATGACGCCACCAGAAAAGATCACTTTCCCTTACATTTCATTGATCAAATGTTGGAAAGATTAGCCGGAAATAGTTACTATTATTTTCTTGATGGTTTTTCCGGATATTTTCAAATTCCAATAGCACCCGAGGACCAAGAGAAAACTACGTTCACGTGCCCTTATGGTACTTTTGCTTACAAACGCATGCCATTTGGACTTTGCAACGCCCCTTCAACCTTTCAAATATGCATGATGGCGATTTTTCACGACATGATAGAAGAATGCATGGAAGTTTTCATGGATGACTTTACAATCTTCGGTGATACTTTTGAATCATGTCTAGTTAATCTTGAACGAATGCTTATTAGATGCGAACAATCAAATCTAGTTCTTAATTGGGAGAAATGCCATTTCATTGTTAAAGAAGGCATCGTTCTTGGTCATAAAATTTCAAAGGAAGGAATTGAAGTGGATAGAGCTAAAGCAGATGTAATTTCTAAACTTTCACATCCCACCAATGTTAGAGGAGTTAGAAGATTTCTAGGGCATGTCGGTTTTTACCGATGTTTCATAAAAGATTTTTCTAAAATTGCCACTCCTATGAATAAACTCCTAGAAAAGGATGCTCCATTCATCTTTTCAGATGAATGTATCAAATTTTTTAATATTCTTAAAGAAAAACTCACTAATGCACCGATCATGATAACTCCAAATTGGAATCTACCGTTTGAACTTATGTGCGATGTAAGTGATTTTGCAATGGGAGACGTTTTAGGACAAAGGATTGAAAAACGATTTCAACCTATTTATTACGCTAGTAAAACATTACAAGGAGCACAAACAAATTACACAAGTACTGAAAAAGAACTCCTTGCTATTGTTTTTGCTTTTGACAAATTTCGTTCATATCTCGTTCTAGCTAAAACGGTGGTCTATACCGACCATTCTGCTCTTAGATATCTATTTTCAAAACAAGATGCCAAACCAAGATTAATCCGTTGGATCTTACTCTTACAAGAGTTCGATATTGAAATTCGAGATAAAAAGGGAGCAGAAAATCTCGCCGCTGATCATCTTTCTCGTCTTGAAAATTCTGAATTAGAAGTTCTAAATGAATCGGCCATACAAGACAACTTTCCTGATGAATATCTATTGAAGATAGATTATAATGAAATTCCATGGTTTGCAGACTATGCAAACTACTTAGTATGTGGATTCCTTGAAAAAGGATTGTCGTACCAAAAACGAAAGAAATTCTTTAGTGATATAAAACACTATTTCTGGGAAGATCCACATTTGTTTAAAAGTTGTCCCGATGGAATAATACGCCGATGTATATTCGGAAATGAAGCCAGTTAAATCTTAAACCATTGTTACACAGGACCAATAGGAGGGCATTATGGGCCTCAACTTACAGCAAGAAAAGTTTACGATGCTGGATTCTATTGGCCTACAATTTTCAAAGACGCACACCTTCTTTGCAAATCCTGTGATGCTTGTCAAAGGGCCGAAAAAATAAGTCAACGTGATGAAATGCCACAAAATGTCATTCAAGTATGTGAAGTATTTGACGTTTGGGGTATTGACTTTATGGGTCCATTTCCGAAATCTCATAATAATCTCTACATTCTCGTTGCCATTGATTATGTATCTAAATGGGCGGAAGCACAAGCTCTCCCGACTAACGATGCACGAGTTGTAGTCAACTTTTTAAAACGTCTTTTTGCAAGGTTCGAAACACCGAAAGCTTTAATAAGTGATCGGGATACTCATTTCTGTAATAATCAACTTGAGAAAGTTCTCAAAAGATATGGAGTAACTCATAAAATCTCAACTTCTTATCATCCACAAACAAGTGGACAAGTTGAAAATACCAACCGAGCTTTAAACTGTATTCTAGAGAAAACCGTAGGATCAAATCTGAAGGAATGGTCCATGAAATTGGAGGATGCACTCTGGGATTTTAGAACAGCCTACAAAACTCCAATTGGAACCACACCTTTTATACTCGTTTACGAAAAAGCATGTCATCTTCCAGTAGAAATTGAACACAAAGCATTTTGGGCTTTGAATGAAATGTCCCGTTCTTATTGATTAAAAACGTTCCATATTAATTGATTTCGTTGCGAGGTTTTGACCTCTATATGAGACGTTTTTCAAAGACTGCATTCATTTTTAAAATAAACCATAACCTTTATTTCATAAATAAAGGTTTAAAAAGCTTTACGTAGATTATCAAATAATGATAATCTAAAATATCCTGTTTACACACGACCATTACATAATGGTTTACAATACAAATATGTTACATCGAAATCAGTTTCTTGAATGCAGTTTTTACACAATATCATACAAACATGGACTCCAAATCTTGTCCTTATTTTAGTATGCAACAGCGGAAGCTCTTAATATTCACCTGAGAATAAACATGCTTTAAACGTCAACAAAAATGTTGGTGAGTTATAGGTTTAACCTATATATATCAAATCGTAACAATAGACCACAAGATTTCATATTTCAATACACATCCCATACATAGAGATAAAAATCATTCACATGGTGAACACCTGGTAACCGACATTAACAAGATGCATATATAAGAATATCCCCATCATTCCGGGACACCCTTCGGATATGATATAAATTTCGAAGTACTAAAGCATCCGGTACTTTGGATGGGGTTTGTTAGGCCCAATAGATCTATCTTTAGGATTCGCGTCAATTAGGGTGTCTGTTCCCTAATTCTTAGATTACCAGACTTAATAAAAAGGGGCATATTCGATTTCGATAATTCAACCATAGAATGTAGTTTCACTTACTTGTGTCTATTTTGTAAATCATTTATAAAACCTGCATGTATTCTCATCCCAAAAATATTAGATTTTAAAAGTGGGACTATAACTCACTTTCACAGATTTTTACTTCGTCGGGAAGTAAGACTTGGCCACTGGTTGATTCACGAACCTATAACAATATATACATATATATCAAAGTATGTTCAAAATATATTTACAACACTTTTAATATATTTTGATGTTTTAAGTTTATTAAGTCAGCTGTCCTCGTTAGTAACCTACAACTAGTTGTCCACAATTAGATGTATAGAAATAAATCGATAAATATTATCTTGAATCAATCCACGACCCAGTGTATACGTATCTCAGTATTGATCACAACTCAAACTATATATATTTTGGAATCAACCTCAACCCTGTATAGCTAACTCCAACATTCACATATAGAGTGTCTATGGTTGTTCCGAAATATATATAGATGTGTCGACATGATAGGTCGAAACATTGTATACGTGTCTATGGTATCTCAAGATTACATAATATACAATACAAGTTGATTAAGTTATGGTTGGAATAGATTTGTTACCAATTTTCACGTAGCTAAAATGAGAAAAATTATCCAATCTTGTTTTACCCATAACTTCTTCATTTTAAATTCGTTTTGAGTGAATCAAATTGCTATGGTTTCATATTGAACTCTATTTTATGAATCTAAACAGAAAAGTATAGGTTTATAGTCCGAAAAATAAGTTACAAGTCGTTTTTGTAAAGGTAGTCATTTCAGTCGAAAGAACGACGTCTAGATGACCATTTTAGAAAACATACTTCCACTTTGAGTTTAATCATAATTTTTGGATATAGTTTCATGTTCATAATAAAAATCATTTTCTCAGAATAACAACTTTAAAATCAAAGTTTATCATAGTTTTTAATTAACTAACCCAAAACAGCCCGCGGTGTTACTACGACGGCGTAAATCCGGTTTTACGGTGTTTTTCGTGTTTCCAAGTTTTAAATCATTAAGTTAGCATATCATATAGATATAGAACATGTGTTTAGTTGATTTTAAAAGTCAAGTTAGAAGGATTAACTTTTGTTTGCGAACAAGTTTAGAATTAACTAAACTATGTTCTAGTGATTACAAGTTTAAACCTTCGAATAAGATAGCTTTATATGTATGAATCGAATGATGTTATGAACATCATTACTACCTTAAGTTCCTTGGATAAACCTACTGGAAAAGAGAAAAATGGATCTAGCTTCAATGGATCCTTGGATGGCTCGAAGTTCTTGAAGCAGAATCATGACACGAAAACAAGTTCAAGTAAGATCATCACTTGAAATAAGATTGTTATAGTTATAGAAATTGAACCAAAGTTTGAATATGATTATTACCTTGTATTAGAATGATAACCTACTATAAGAAACAAAGATTTCTTGAGGTTGGATGATCACCTTACAAGATTGGAAGTGAGCTAGCAAACTTGAAAGTATTCTTGATTTTATGAAACTAGAACTTTTGGAATTTATGAAGAACACTTAGAACTTGAAGATAGAACTTGAGAGAGATCAATTAGATGAAGAAAATTGAAGAATGAAAGTGTTTTTAGGTGTTTTTGGTCGTTGGTGTATGGATTAGATATAAAGGATATGTAATTTTGTTTTCATGTAAATAAGTCATGAATGATTACTCATATTTTTGTAATTTTATGAGATATTTCATGCTAGTTGCCAAATGATGGTTCCCACATGTGTTAGGTGACTCACATGGGCTGCTAAGAGCTGATCATTGGAGTGTATATACCAATAGTACATACATCTAAAAGCTGTGTATTGTACGAGTACGAATACGGGTGCATACGAGTAGAATTGTTGATGAAACTGAACGAGGATGTAATCGTAAGCATTTTTGTTAAGTAGAAGTATTTTGATAAGTGTATTGAAGTCTTTCAAAAGTGTATAAATACATATTAAAACACTACATGTATATACATTTTAACTGAGTCGTTAAGTCATCGTTAGTCGTTACATGTAAGTGTTGTTTTGAAACCTTTAGGTTAACGATCTTGTTAAATGTTGTTAACCCAATGTTTATAATATCAAATGAGATTTTAAATTATTATATTATCATGATATTATCATGTATGAATATCTCTTAATATGATATATATACATTAAATGTCTTTACAACGATAATCGTTACATATATGTCTCGTTTAAAAATCATTAAGTTAGTAGTCTTGTTTTTACATATGTAGTTCATTGTTAATATACTTAATGATATGTTTACTTATCATAGTATCATGTTAACCATATATATATATCCATATATATGTCATCATATAGTTTTTACAAGTTTTAACGTTCGTGAATCACCGGTCAACTTGGGTGGTCAATTGTCTATATGAAACATATTTCAATTAATCAAGTCTTAACAAGTTTGATTGCTTAACATGTTGGAAACATTTAATCATGTAAATATCAATCTCAATTAATATATATAAACATGGAAAAGTTCGGGTCACTACAGTACCTACCCGTTAAATAAATTTCGTCCCGAAATTTTAAGCTGTTGAAGGTGTTGACGAATCTTCTGGAAATAGATGCGGGTATTTCTTCTTCATCTGATCTTCACGCTCCCAGGTGAAATCGGGTCCTCTACGAGCATTCCATCGAACCTTAACAATTGGTATCTTGTTTTGCTTAAGTATTTTAACCTCACGATCCATTATTTCGACGGGTTCTTCGATGAATTGAAGTTTTTCGTTGATTTGGATTTCATCTAACGGAATAGTGAGATCTTCTTTAGCAAAACATTTCTTTAAATTCGAGACGTGGAAAGTGTTATGTACAGCCGCGAGTTGTTGAGGTAACTCTAGTCGGTAAGCTACTGGTCCGATACGATCAATAATCTTGAATGGTCCAATATACCTTGGATTTAATTTCCCTCGTTTACCAAATCGAACAACGCCTTTCCAAGGTGCAACTTTAAGCATGACCATCTCTCCAATTTCAAATTCTATATCTTTTCTTTTAATGTCAGCGTAGCTCTTTTGCCGACTTTGGGCGGTTTTCAACCGTTGTTGAATTTGGATGATCTTCTCGGTAGTTTCTTGTATAATCTCCGGACCCGTAATCTGTCTATCCCCCACTTCACTCCAACAAATCGGAGACCTGCACTTTTTACCATAAAGTGCTTCAAACGGCGCCATCTCAATGCTTGAATGGTAGCTGTTGTTGTAGGAAAATTCTGCTAACGGTAGATGTCGATCCCAACTGTTTCCGAAATCAATAACACATGCTCGTAGCATGTCTTCAAGCATTTGTATCGTCCTTTCGCTCTGCCCATCAGTTTGTGGATGATAGGCAGTACTCATGTCTAGACGAGTTCCTAATGCTTGCTGTAATGTCTGCCAGAATCTTGAAATAAATCTGCCATCCCTATCAGAGATAATAGAGATTGGTATTCCATGTCTGGAGATGACTTCCTTCAAATACAGTCGTGCTAACTTCTCCATCTTGTCATCTTCTCTTATTGGCAAGAAGTGTGCTGATTTGGTGAGACGGTCAACTATTACCCAAATAGTATCAAAACCACTTGCAGTCCTTGGCAATTTAGTGATGAAATCCATGGTAATGTTTTCCCATTTCCATTCCGGGATTTCGGGTTGTTGAATTAGACCTGATGGTTTCTGATGCTCAGCTTTGACCTTAGAACACGTCAAACATTCTCCTACGTATTTAGCAACATCGGCTTTCATACCCGGCCACCAAAAATGTTTCTTGAGATCCTTGTACATCTTCCCCGTTCCAGGATGTATTGAGTATCTGGTTTTATGAGCTTCTCTAAGTACCATTTCTCTCATATCTCCAAATTTTGGTACCCAAATCCTTTCAGCCCTATACCATGTTCCGTCTTCCCGAATATTAAGATGCTTCTCCGATCCTTTGGGTATTTCATCCTTTAAATTTCCCTCTTTTAAAACTCCTTGTTGCGCCTCCTTTATTTGAGTAGTAATGTTATTATGAATCATTATATTCATAGATTTTACTCGAATGGGTTCTCTGTCCTTCCTGCTCAAGGCATCGGCTACCACATTTGCCTTCCCCGGGTGGTAACGAATCTCAAAGTCGTAATCATTCAATAATTCAATCCACCTACACTGCCTCATATTCAGTTGTTTCTGATTAAATATGTGTTGAAGACTTTTGTGGTCGGTATATATAATACTCTTGACCCCATATAAGTAGTGCCTCCAAGTCTTTAATGCAAAAACAACCGCGCCTAATTCCAAATCATGCGTCGTATAATTTTGTTCGTGAATCTTCAATTGTCTAGACGCATAAGCAATCACCTTCGTTCGTTGCATTAATACACAACCGAGACCTTGCTTTGATGCATCACAATAAATCATAAAATCATCATTCCCTTCAGGCAATGACAATATAGGTGCCGTAGTTAGCTTTTTCTTCAATAACTGAAACGCTTTCTCTTGTTCATCATTCCATTCAAATTTCTTCCCTTTATGCGTTAATGCAGTCAAGGGTTTTGCTAATCTGGAAAAGTCTTGGATGAACCTTCTGTAGTAATCAGCTAGTCCTAAAAACTGGCGTATGTGTTTCGGAGTTTTCGGGGTTTCCCACTTTTCAACAGTTTCTATCTTTGCCGGATCCACCTTAATACCTTCTTTGTTCACTATGTGACCGAGGAATTGAACTTCTTCCAACCAAAATGCACACTTTGAAAACTTAGCGTACAATTCTTCCTTCCTCAATACTTCTAACACCTTTCTCAAATGTTCACCGTGTTCTTGGTCATTCTTTGAGTAAATAAGTATGTCATCAATGAAAACAATGACAAACTTGTCAAGGTATGGTCCACACACTCGGTTCATAAGGTCCATGAACACAGCTGGTGCATTAGTTAAACCAAACGGCATGACCATAAACTCGTAATGACCGTAACGTGTTCTGAAAGCAGTCTTCGGAATATCATCTTCTTTCACCCGCATTTGATGATACCCGGAACGTAAGTCAATCTTTGAATAAACAGACGAGCCTTGTAGTTGATCAAATAAGTCATCGATTCTCGGTAGTGGGTAGAGGTTCTTGATGGTAAGTTTGTTCAACTCTCGGTAGTCGATACACAACCTGAATGTACCATCTTTCTTCTTGACAAACAAAACAGGAGCTCCCCACGGTGATGTGCTTGGTCGAATGAAACCACGCTCTAAAAGTTCTTGTAATTAGCTTTGTAGTTCTTTCATCTCGCTGGGTGCGAGTCTGTAAGGAGCACGAGCTATTGGTGCAGCTCCTGGTACAAGATCTATTTGAAATTCAACGGATCGATGTGGGGGTAATCCCGGTAATTCTTTCGGAAATACATCAGGAAATTCTTTTGCGACGGGAACATCATTGATGCTCTTTTCTTCAGTTTGTACTTTCTCGACGTGTGCTAGAACAGCATAGCAACCTTTTCTTATTAGTTTTTGTGCCTTCAAATTACTAATAAGATGTAGCTTCGTGTTGCCCTTTTCTCCGTACACCATTAAGGGTTTTCCTTTTTCTCGTATAATGCGAATTGCATTTTTGTAACAAACGATCTCCGCTTTCACTTCTTTCAACCAGTCCATACCGATTATCACATCAAAACTCCCTAACTCTACTGGTATCAAATCAATCTTAAATGTTTCGCTAACCAGTTTAATTTCTCGATTCCGACATATATTATCTGCTGAAATTAATTTACCATTTGCTAATTCGAGTAAAAATTTACTATCCAAAGGCGTCAATGGACAACTTAATTTAGCACAAAAATCTCTACTCATATAGCTTCTATCTGCACCCGAATCAAATAAAACGTAAGCAGATTTATTGTCAATAAGAAACGTACCCGTAACAAGCTCCGGGTCTTCCTGTGCCTCTGCCGCATTAATATTGAAAACTCTTCCACGGCCTTGTCCATTCGTGTTCTCCTGGTTCGGGCAATTTCTAATAATGTGGCCCGGTTTTCCACATTTATAACAAACTACATTGGCATAACTTGCTCCGACACTACTTGCTCCGCCATTACTCGTTCCGACACCATTTGTTCCTTTTGTTCTATTAACCCCTGGTCCGTAGACCTCACACTTCGCCGCGCTATGACCATTTCTTTTACACTTGTTGCAAAATTTGGTGCAGAACCCCGAGTGATTCTTTTCACACCTTTGGCATAGCTACTTCTGATTGTTGTTGTTGTTGCGGTTATTATTGTTGTTGGGATGATTGTTGTAGTTGCTGTTGTTGTTGTTGTTGTTGTTGTTGGGCCGTTTGTTGTAGTTGCGATTGATGTTGCGATTGTTGGGATAATTGTTGCGATTATTGTTGTAATTGCTGTTGTTGTTGTATTGGTGATTCTTATCACCATTTTTCTCCCACTTTCTTTTGACTTGCTTCACATTGGCCTCTTCAGCAGTCTGTTCTTTAATTCTTTCTTCAATTTGGTTCACGAGTTTGTGAGCCATTCTACATGCCTGTTGTATGGAGGCGGGCTCGTGTGAACTTATATCTTCTTGGATTCTTTCCGGTAATCCTTTCACAAACGCGTCGATCTTCTCTTCCTCATCTTCGAATGCTCCCGGACACAATAGGCACAATTCTGTGAATCGTCTTTCGTACGTGGTAATATCAAATCCTTGGGTTCGTAACCCTCTAAGTTCTGTCTTGAGCTTATTGACCTCGGTTCTGGGACGGTACTTCTCGTTCATCAAGTGCTTGAATGCTGACCACGGTAGTGCGTACGCATCGTCTTGTCCCACTTGCTCTAGATAGGTATTCCACCATGTTAACGCAGAACCTGTGAAGGTATGCGTAGCGTACTTTACTTTGTCCTCTTCAGTACACTTACTTATGGCAAACACCGATTCGACCTTCTCGGTCCACCGTTTCAATCCGATCGGTCCTTCGGTTCCATCAAATTCCAAAGGTTTGCAGGCAGTGAATTCTTTGTAGGTGCATCCTACACGATTTCCTGTACTGCTAGATCCAAGGTTATTGTTGGTATGTAGCGCAGCCTGTACTGCGGCTATGTTTGAAGCTAGAAAAGTACGGAATTCCTCTTCATTCATATTCACGGTGTGTCGAGTAGTCGGTGCCATTTCCTTCAAAATAGTTAAACGGAACAAGTTAATCATACAGAATATTAAGAGTAGGTAATAGTATTTCGTAGCATAATATGAACTCATTTATAAAAGCTTTTTCTTCATATTAGCGTTTTATAAGTTTAAATTCGGGTAGTACGTACCCGTTAAGTTCATACTTAGTAGCTAATATACAATTCAACTACTACAATTCTATATGAAAAACTGATTATAATAATATTTCGCGTTCAAACTTTTATACAATATTTTACAAACTTACAATACCGCTTATTTTACATAAAGCATGAAATATAGCACACAATAACTTTGATACAAGATAGTTGTGAAGATAATTCTAGCTAGTACACAAGTCGTTCAGCAAAGGCAATAAAGACACGTAATTCATACGTCCAGAAACAAGTCATGCATTCTGGTTTTACTAGGACTACTTCCCATCCTTGGTCTTGTGCAACATAACCGTTATGGCCGTTGATAAGACAGTGTGTTGTAACGTCGTCAAAGGGACGAGGGTTACGTAATGTTCAACAGTCCCGTAATAATCTAAAAACCTCATTTCTTACCCCAATTACCGACTCCGTCACTTGTGGAAACGTTTTGTTTAATAGTTGTAGCCCGATGTTCTTGTTCTCAATTTGGTGAGAAGCGAACATTACTAATCCGTAAGCATAACATGCTTCTTTATGTTGCATGTTAGCCGCTTTTTCTAAATCACGAAGTCCAATATTCGGATATATTGAGTCAAAATAATTTCTTAACCCGTTGCGTAAAATAGCATTTGGGTTCCCCGCAATATATGCGTCAAAGTAAACACATCGTAACTTATGGGTTTCCCAATGTGATATC
The DNA here is from genome assembly GCF_046630445.1 of Rutidosis leptorrhynchoides. NCBI lineage: Eukaryota > Viridiplantae > Streptophyta > Magnoliopsida > Asterales > Asteraceae > Rutidosis > Rutidosis leptorrhynchoides. The sequence goes on along the minus strand of NC_092342.1, from coordinate 353,572,836 downwards.
CCCCATCTTTCAAACGAAAGTCTCTTATAAACCAAGACATTCTTGGAACGTTCTTCGAATGTCTTACAAACTGATCTCGCCTTAAATAGTTGTGCCGAGGAATTCTGGCCGACTCTAGACAAGATTTCATCAATCATGTCTCCGGGTAGGTCTCTTAAAATATTGGGTTGTCTATCCATTTTGTGTTTTTAAACTGTAAAATAGACAAGAGTTAGATTCATAAAAAAATACTTATTAATACAAGCAATTTTTACATATATCATAAAGCATAAGAACACTATATTACATATATTACACCACACGAATACAACTATCTTATTCCGACTCGCTCGTTTCTTCTTCTTCGGTTTTGGTTCGTTTTGCCAAGTTTCTAGGGATATATGATGTTCCACTAATACGAGCTGTCGTTGTCCACATTGGTTTAGAAAAACCTGGTGGTTTAGAGGTTCCCGGGTCATTGTTACAACTTAAGGACTTCGGGCGTTGACGATACATATAAAGTTCATCGGGGTTGGAATTAGATTTCTCTATTTTTATGCCCTTTCCCTTATTATTTTCTTTTGCCTTTTTAAATTCAGTTGGGGTAATTTCTATAACATCATCGGAATTCTCGTCGGAATCCGATTCATCGGAGAATTGGTAATCCTCCCAATATTTTGCTTCCTTGGCGGAAACACCATTGACCATAATTAACCTTGGTCGGTTGGTTGAGGATTTTCTTTTACTTAACCGTTTTATTATTTCCCCCACCGGTTCTATTTCTTCATCCGGTTCCGATTCTTCTTCCGGTTCCGATTCTTCTTCCGGTTCCGACTCTTCTTCCGGTTCCTCTTCGGGAACTTGTGAATCAGTCCACGAATCATTCCAATTTACATTTGACTCTTCATTATTATTAGGTGAGTCAATGGGACTTGTTCTAGAGGTAGACATCTATCACATAATATCAAACGCGTTAAGAGATTAATATATCACATAATATTCACATGTTAAAAATATATAGTTTCCAACAAAATTTGTTAAGCAATCATTTTTCAAGTAAACACGGTCGAAGTCCAGACTCACTAATGCATCCTAACAAACTCGATAAGACACACTAATGAAAAATTCTGGTTCTCTAAGACCAACGCTCTGATACCAACTGAAATGTCCCGTTCTTATTGATTAAAAACGTTCCATATTAATTGATTTCGTTGCGAGGTTTTGACCTCTATATGAGACGTTTTTCAAAGACTGCATTCATTTTTAAAACAAACCATAACCTTTATTTCATAAATAAAGGTTTAAAAAGCTTTACGTAGATTATCAAATAATGATAATCTAAAATATCCTGTTTACACACGACCATTACATAATGGTTTACAATACAAATATGTTACATCGAAATCAGTTTCTTGAATGCAGTTTTTACACAATATCATACAAACATGGACTCCAAATCTTGTCCTTATTTTAGTATGCAACAGCTGAAGCTCTTAATATTCACCTGAGAATAAACATGCTTTAAACGTCAACAAAAATGTTGGTGAGTTATAGGTTTAACCTATATATATCAAATCGTAACAATAGACCACAAGATTTCATATTTCAATACACATCCCATACATAGAGATAAAAATCATTCACATGGTGAACACCTGGTAACCGACATTAACAAGATGCATATATAAGAATATCCCCATCATTCCGGGACACCCTTCGGATATGATATAAATTTCGAAGTACTAAAGCATCCGGTACTTTGGATGGGGTTTGTTAGGCCCAATAAATCTATCTTTAGGATTCGCGTCAATTAGGGTGTCTGTTCCCTAATTCTTAGATTACCAGACTTAATAAAAAGGGGCATATTCGATTTCGATAATTCAACCATAGAATGTAGTTTCACGTACTTGTGTCTATTTTGTAAATCATTTATAAAACCTGCATGTATTCTCATCCCAAAAATATTAGATTTTAAAAGTGGGACTATAACTCACTTTCACAGATTTTTACTTCGTCGGAAAGTAAGACTTGGCCACTGGTTGATTCACGAACCTATAACAATATATACATATATATCAAAGTATGTTCAAAATATATTTACAACACTTTTAATATATTTTGATGTTTTAAGTTTATTAAGTCAGCTGTCCTCGTTAGTAACCTACAACTAGTTGTCCACAATTAGATGTACAGAAATAAATCGATAAATATTATCTTGAATCAATCCACGACCCAGTGTATACGTATCTCAGTATTGATCACAACTCAAACTATATATATTTTGGAATCAACCTCAACCCTGTATAGCTAACTCCAACATTCACATATAGAGTGTCTATGGTTGTTCCGAAATATATATAGATGTGTCGACATGATAGGTCGAAACATTGTATACGTGTCTATGGTATCTCAAGATTACATAATATACAATACAAGTTGATTAAGTTATGGTTGGAATAGATTTGTTACCAATTTTCACGTAGCTAAAATGAGAAAAATTATCCAATCTTGTTTTACCCATAACTTCTTCATTTTAAATCCGTTTTGAGTGAATCAAATTGCTATGGTTTCATATTGAACTCTATTTTATGAATCTAAACAGAAAAGTATAGGTTTATAGTCGGAAAAATAAGTTACAAGTCGTTTTTGTAAAGGTAGTCATTTCAGTCGAAAGAACGACGTCTAGATGACCATTTTAGAAAACATACTTCCACTTTGAGTTTAATCATAATTTTTGGATATAGTTTCATGTTCATAATAAAAATCATTTTCTCAGAATAACAACTTTAAAATCAAAGTTTATCATAGTTTTTAATTAACTAACCCAAAACAGCCCGCGGTGTTACTACGACGGCGTAAATCCGGTTTTACGGTGTTTTTCGTGTTTCCAGGTTTTAAATCATTAAGTTAGCATATCATATAGATATAGAACATGTGTTTAGTTGATTTTAAAAGTCAAGTTAGAAAGATTAACTTTTGTTTGCGAACAAGTTTAGAATTAACTAAACTATGTTCTAGTGATTACAAGTTTAAACCTTCGAATAAGATAGCTTTATATGTATGAATCGAATGATGTTATGAACATCATTACTTCCTTAAGTTCCTTGGATAAACCTACTGGAAAAGTGAAAAATGGATCTAGCTTCAATGGATCCTTGGATGGCTCGAAGTTCTTGAAGCAGAATCATGACACGAAAACAAGTTCAAGTAAGATCATCACTTGAAATAAGATTGTTATAGTTATAGAAATTGAACCAAAGTTTGAATATGATTATTACCTTGTATTAGAATGATAACCTACTGTAAGAAACAAAGATTTCTTGAGGTTGGATGATCACCTTACAAGATTGGAAGTGAGCTAGCAAACTTGAAAGTATTCTTGATTTTATGAAACTAGAACTTTTGGAATTTATGAAGAACACTTAGAACTTGAAGATAGAACTTGAGAGAGATCAATTAGATGAAGAAAATTGAAGAATGAAAGTGTTTGTAGGTGTTTTTGGTCGTTGGTGTATGGATTAGATATAAAGGATATGTAATTTTGTTTTCATGTAAATAAGTCATGAATGATTACTCATATTTTTGTAATTTTATGAGATATTTCATGCTAGCTGCCAAATGATGGTTCCCACATGTGTTAGGTGACTCAGATGGGCTGCTAAGAGCTGATCATTGGAGTGTATATACCAATAGTACATACATCTAAAAGCTGTGTATTGTACGAGTACGAATACGGGTGCATACGAGTAGAATTGTTGATGAAACTGAACGAGGATGTAATTGTAAGCATTTTTGTTAAGTAGAAGTATTTTGATAAGTGTATTGAAGTCTTTCAAAAGTGTATAAATGCATATTAAAACACTACATGTATATACATTTTAACTGAGTCGTTAAGTCATCGTTAGTCGTTACATGTAAGTGTTGTTTTGAAACCTTTAGGTTAACGATCTTGTTAAATGTTGTTAACCCAATGTTTATAATATCAAATGAGATTTTAAATTATTATATTATCATGATATTATCATGTATGAATATCTCTTAATATGATATATATACATTAAATGTCTTTACAACGATAATCGTTACATATATGTCTCGTTTAAAAATCATTAAGTTAGTAGTCTTGTTTTTACATATGTAGTTCATTGTTAATATACTTAATGATATGTTTACTTATCATAGTATCATGTTAACTATATTTATATCCATATATATGTCATCATATAGTTTTTACAAGTTTTAACGTTCGTGAATCACCGGTCAACTTGGGTGGTCAATTGTCTATATGAAACATATTTCAATTAATCAAGTCTTAACAAGTTTGATTGCTTAACATGTTGGAAACATTTAATCATGTAAATATCAATCTCAATTAATATATATAAACATGGAAAAGTTCGGGTCACTACATTGAAGACATGTAATCTTGATTTACATGAAGCCAGACGTCTACGATTAAGTTAACTAAACGAATTAGAAGAATTAAGACATGAAGCATACAAAAATTCGTTAATCTATAAAGAAAGAATGAAGAAATGGCATGATAAAAGAATCAGAAGTTCAAAAGAATTTACAGAAGGAGACAGAGTTCTTCTTTTCAATTCACGATTCAAGCTATTTCCTGGAAAATTGAAATCAAGATGGTCTGGACCATTTATAGTCAAAAGAGTTTTCCCATACGGAACAATAGAGTTAATAAATTTAAATTGGATTGAATTTAAAGTTAATGGTCACAGAATTAAACATTACATACATGGTCCGATGGAAGTTGATAATGAAGTCAATCATAATTTCACCACCCAAGAAAACCCTCAAAATGAAAACATAAATATGTTATCAACAACGTATGAAAAATCAAAATTGGAAAATAGGGAAGATTCAAATTGGAGTGATGAAGAAGAATTCCTATATAAACCTCCCATTCCAAGAAATGAAGAAAAAGAAGTTCAAATAGAAGTGAAAGAACCAAGAAAAGAACACCCAAAAAAGGTTTACAAACCAACTCGACTTACTAAAGTAGGAGACCCGGGTGAATTTATCATTTCTTGCTTGCTTAATGATGGTGCTATATATAATGGACTCGCAGATTTAGGAGCAAGTGCAAATATTATGCCTCTTTCCTTATACAAAAGATTAGGTATGGGTAAATTAAAACCAACCAAAATAGGTGTTCAATCATTTGAACTAACCATTAAACACCCGGTTGGAATAGCAAATAATTTACTTGTTAACGTGGGAAGTTTGACCTTTGTTGCAAACTTCATAGTTATTAATATGGAGGAAAACCTTGATATTCTCCTAATTTTAGGCCGCCCATTTTTAGCAACCACCGAAGCATTCATTGATGTAAGAGAAGGTAGAATGACACTTAGGGATGGTGATAAATCGATCACCTTTGTGAAACGAAAGTTTAGATCTCCACCAACCAAAACTGTTAAAACAATAAAAACGCCTAAGTATGGGGAAGATGAAGAAACACTTAATGATGATCCGATCACAAAGAACCCCGTTGATGATACGAAATTAGATGAACCTGTTTTTAAAATTTCAACGAAGAAACTTTATAAACGGATTCACGATGCTAGGATTAAGGAAAACTTTAAGTTATGTAACCGATTAGTATCCAATTTATCGCCAAAAAAAAAGGCGATGTTAGTTGAATTTATGAAAGTTACGAAGGAAATCAACAAATGGATTGAAGCAAAAGTCAGAGATATACAAGTTGTTGATGATCCAATTGAAAATAACGTTAATCACAATTTCAACACCACATCTAACTAAGTGTGGGGAGGTTCGAATCTTTTTAGGGTAATATGTATTTCTATTAGAGTTAGATATTCTGTTTTCGTGTAGTTCTCGAGAATGGAATCCGAATGGTCTTTCCCTAGCAGACCCTAAAGAACTAGTTGTAGTGACCCGAACTTTTCCATGTTTATATATATTAAATGAAATTGTTATTTACATTATTAAGTGTTTCCAACATGTTAAGCAATCAAACTTGTTAAGACTTGATTAATTGAAATAGGTTTCATATAGACAATTGACCACCCAAGTTGACCGGTGATTCACGAACGTTAAAACTTGTAAAAACTATACGATGACATATATATGGTTATATATATAGTTAACATGATTTTATTATAAGTATGTATCTCATTAGGTATTTTAACAATGAGTTATATACATAAAAATGAGACTATTAAATTAAGAAACTCGAAAACGATATATATAACGATTATCGTTATAACAACGTCTTACTAGGTACATATGAATCATATTAAAATATTGATACACTTGGTTAATTATGTTAAATGATAAGTAAATATATTATTAAGTGTATTAACAATGAAATACGTATGTAAAAATAAGACTACTAACTTAATGATTTCGAAACGAGACATATATGTAACGATTATCGTTGTAACGACATTTAACTGTATATATATCATACTAAGATATATTATATATCATAATATCATGATAATATAACAATATAACATCTCATTTGTTATAATAAATAATGGGTTAACAACATTCAACAAGATCGTTAACCTAAAGGTTTCAAAACAACATTTACATGTAACGACTAACGATGACTTAACGACTCAGTTAAAATGTATATACATGTAGTGTTTTAATATGTATTCATACACTTTTGAAAGACTTCAAGACACTTATCAAAATACTTCTACTTAACAAAAATTCTTACAATTACATCCTCGTTCAGTTTCATCAACAATTCTACTCGTATGCACCCGTATTCGTACTCGTACAATACACAGCTTTTAGATGTATGTACTATTGGTATATACACTCCAATGATCAGCTCTTAGCAGCCCATGTGAGTCACCTAACACATGTGGGAACCATCATTTGGCAACTAGCATGAAATATCTCATAAAATTACAAAAATATGAGTAATCATTCATGACTTATTTACAAGAAAACAAAATTACATATCCTTTATATCTAATCCATACACCAACGACCAAAAACACCTACAAACACTTTCATTCTTTAATTTTCTTCATCTAATTGATCTCTCTCAAGTTCTATCTTCAAGTTCTAAGTGTTCTTCATAAATTCCAAAAGTTCTAGTTTCATAAAATCAAGAATACTTCCAAGATTGCAAGTTTACTTCCAAGTTTTCTAAATCCATTCCAAGTAATCATCCAAGATCAAGAAAACTTTGTTACTTACAGTAGGTTATCTTTCTAATACAAGGTAATAATCATATTCAAACTTTAATTCAATTTCTATAACTATAACAATCTTATTTCGAGTGGAAATCTTACTTGAAATTGTTTTCGTGTCATGATTCTGCTTCAAGAACTTTCAAGCCATCCAAGGATCCTTTGAAGCTAGATCTATTTTTTTCATTTCCAGTAGGTTTATCCAAGGAACTTGAGGTAGTAATGATGTTCATAACATCATTCGATTCATACATATAAAGCTATCTTATTCGAAGGTTTAAACTTGTAATCACTAGAACATAGTTTAGTTAATTCTAAACTTGTTCGCAAATAAAAGTTAATCCTTCTAAATTGACTTTTAAAATCAACTAAACACATGTTCTATATCTATATGATATGCTAACTTAATGATTTAAAACCTGGAAACACGAAAAACACCGTAAAACCGGATTTACGCCATCGTAGTAACACCGCGGGCTGTTTTGGGTTAGTTAATGAAAAACTATGATAAACTTTGATTTAAAAGTTGTTATTCTGGGAAAATGATTTTTATTATGAACATGAAACTATATCCAAAAATTATGGTTAAACTCAAACTGGAAGTATGTTTTCTAAAATGGTCATCTAGACGTCATTCTTTCGACTGAAATGACTACCTTTACAAGAACGACTTGTAACTTATTTTTCCGACTATAAACCTATACTTTTTCTGTTTAGATTCATAAAATAGAGTTCAATATGAAACCATAGCAATTTGATTCACTCAAAACGGATTTAAAATGAAGAAGTTATGGGTAAAACAAGATTGGATAATTTTTCTCATTTTAGCTACGTGAAAATTGGTAACAAATCTATTCCAACCATAACTTAATCAACTTGTATTGTATATTATGTAATCTTGAGATACCATAGACACGTATACAATGTTTCGACCTATCATGTCGACACATCTATATATATTTCGGAACAACCATAGACACTCTATATGTGAATGTTGGAGTTAGCTATACAGGGTTGAGGTTGATTCCAAAATATATATAGTTTGAGTTGTGATCAATACTGAGATACGTATACACGGGGTCGTGGATTGATTCAAGATAATATTTATCGATTTATTTCTGTACATCTAACTGTGGACAACTAGTTGTAGGTTACTAACGAGGACAGCTGACTTAATAAACTTAAAACATCAAAATATATTAAAAGTGTTGTAAATATATTTTGAACATACTTTGATATATATGTATATATTGTTATAGGTTCGTGAATCAACCAGTGGCCAAGTCTTACTTCCCGACGAAGTAAAAATCTGTGAAAGTGAGTTATAGTCCCACTTTTAAAATCTAATATTTTTGGGATGAGAATACATGCAGGTTTTATAAATGATTTACAAAATAGACACAAGTACGTAAAACTACATTCTATGGTTGAATTATCGAAATCGAATATGCCCCTTTTTATTAAGTCTGGTAATCTAAGAATTAGGGAACAGACACCCTAATTGACGCGAATCCTAAAGATAGATCTATTGGGCCTAACAAACCCCATCCAAAGTACCGGATGCTTTAGTACTTCGAAATATATATCATATCCGAAGGGTGTCCCGGAATGATGGGGATATTCTTATATATGCATCTTGTTAATGTCGGTTACCAGGTGTTCACCATATGAATAATTTTTATCTCTATGTATGGGATGTGTATTGAAATATGAAATCTTGTGGTCTATTGTTACGATTTGATATATATAGGTTAAACCTATAACTCACCAACATTTTTGTTGACGTTTAAAGCATGTTTATTCTCAGGTGAATACTAAGAGCTTCCGCTGTTGCATACTAAAATAAGGACAAGATTTGGAGTCCATGTTTGTATGATATTGTGTAAAAACTGCATTCAAGAAACTGATTTCGATGTAACATATTTGTATTGTAAACCATTATGTAATGGTCGTGTGTAAACAGGATATTTTAGATTATCATTATTTGATAATCTACGTCAAGTTTTTTAAACCTTTATTTATGAAATAAAGGTTATGGTTTGTTTTAAAAATGAATGCAGTCTTTGAAAAACGTCTCATATAGAGGTCAAAACCTCGCAACGAAATCAATTAATATGGAACGTTTTTAATCAATAAGAACGGGACATTTCAGTTGGTATCAGAGCGTTGGTCTTAGAGAACCAGAAAATTTGCATTAGTGTGTCTTATCGAGTTTGTTAGGATGCATTAGTGAGTCTGGACTTCGACCGTGTTTTCTTTAAAAATGATTGCTTAACATTTTTGTTGAAAACTATATATTATTAACATGTATATATTATGTGATATATTAATCTCTTAACATGTTTGATATTGTGTGATAGATGTCTACCTCTAGCACAAATCCCATTGACTCACCTAATAATAATGAAGATTCGAATATATATTGGACTGATTCACAAGTTCCCGAAGAGGAACCGGAAGAAGAATCAGAACTGGAAGAAGAATCAGAACCAGAAGAGGAGGAACCGGAGGAGGAAATAGAACCGATGGGGGAAATAATAAAACGGTTAAGTAAAAGAAAATCCTCAACCAACCGACCAAGGTTAATTATGGTCAATGGTGTTTCCGCCAAGGAAGCAAAATATTGGGAGGATTACCAATTCTCCGATGAATCGGATTCCGACAAGAATTCCGATGATGTTATAGAAATTACCCCAACTGAATTTAAAAAAGTAAAAGAAAATAATAAGGGAAAGGGCATAAAAATAGAGAAATCTAATTCCAACCCCGATGAACTTTATATGTATCGTCAACCCTCGAAGTCCTTAAGTTGTAACAATGACCCGGGAACCTCTAAACCACCAGGTTTTCTAAACCGTTGTGGAAAACGACAGCTAGTATTAGGAGAACATCATATATCCCTAGAAACTTGGCAAAACGAACCAAAACCGAAGAAGAAGAAACGAGCGAGTCGGAATAAGATAGTTGTATTCGTGTGGTGTAATATATGTAATATAGTGTGCTTATGTTTTATGATATATGTAAAAATTGCTTGTATTAATAAGTATTTTTTTATGAATCTAACTCTTGTCTATTTTACAATTTAAAAACACAAAATGGATAGACAACTCAATATTTTAAGAGACCTACCCGGAGACATGATTGATGAAATCTTGTCTAGAGTCGGTCAGAATTCCTCGGCACAACTATTTAAGGCGAGATCAGTTTGTAAGACATTCGAAGACCGTTCCAAGAATGTCTTAGTTTATAAGAGACTTTCGTTTGAAAGATGGGGGATATCACATTGGGAAACCCATAAGTTACGATGTGTTTACTTTGACGCATATATTGCGGGGAACCTAAATGCTATTTTACGCAACGGGTTAAGAAATTATTTTGACTCAATGTATCCGAATATAGGACTTCATGATTTAGAAAAAGCGGCTAACATGCAACATAAAGAAGCATGCTATGCTTACGGGTTAGTAATGTTCGCTTCTCACCAAAGTGAGAAAAAGAACATCGGGCTACAGCTATTAAACAAAACGTTCCCACAAGTGACGGAGTCGGTAATTGGGGTAATAAATGAGGTTTTTAGGGTATTACGAGACTGTTGGTCATTACGTAAACTTCGTCCCTTTGACGACGTTACAACACGCTGTCTTATCAACGGCCATAACGGTTATGTTCCACAAGACCAAGGATGGGAAGTAGTCCTAGTAAAACCAGAATGCATGACTTGTTTCTGGACGTATGAATTACGTGTCTTTATTGCCTTTGCTGAACTACTTGTGTACTAGCTAGAATTATCTTCACAACTATCTTGTATCAAAGTTATTGTGTGCTATATTTCATGCTTTATGTAAAATAAGCGGTATTGTAAGTTTGTAAAATATTGTATAAAAGTTTGAACGCGAAATATTATTATAATCAGTTTTTCATATAGAATTGTAGTAGTTGAATTGTATATTAGCTACTAAGTATGAACTTAACGGGTAGGTACTACCCGAATTTAAACTTATAAAACGCTAATATGAAGAAAAAGCTTTTATAAATGAGTTCATATTATGCTACGAAATACTATTAACTACTCTTAATATTCTGTATGATTAACTTGTTCCATTTGACTGTTTTGAAGGAAATGGCACCGACTACTCGACACACCGTGAATATGAATGAAGAGGAATTCCGTATTTTTCTAGCTTTAAACATAGCCGTAGTACAGGCTGCGCTACATACCAACAATAACCTTGGATCTAGCAGTACAGAAAATCGTGTAGGATGCACCTACAAAGAATTCACTGCCTGTAAACCTTTGGAATTTGATGGAACCGAAGGACCGATCAGATTGAAATGGTGGACCGAGAAGGTCGAATCGGTGTTTGCCATAAGTAAGTGTACTGAAGAGGACAAAGTGAAGTACGCTACACATACCTTCACAGGTTCTGCGTTAACATGGTGGAATACCTATCTAGAGCAAGTGGGACAAGATGATGCTTACGCACTACCGTGGTCAACATTCAAGCACTTGATGAACGAGAAGTACCGTCCTAGAACCGAGGTCAATAAGCTCAAGACAGAACTTAGAGGGTTACGAACCCAAGGATTTGATATTACCACGTACGAAAGACGATTCACAGAATTGTGCTTATTGTGTCCGGGAGCGTTCGAAGATGAGGAAGAGAAGATCGACGCGTTTGTGAAAGGATTACCGGAAAGAATCCAAGAAGATATAAGTTCACACGAGCCCGCCTCCATACAACAGGCATGTAGAATGGCTCACAAACTAGTGAACCAGATTGAAGAAAGAATTAAAGAACAGACTGCTGAAGAGGCCAATGTGAAGCAAGTCAAAAGAAAGTGGGAGGAAAACAGTGATAAGAATCATCAATACAACAACAACAACAGCAATTACAACAATAATCGCAACAACTATCCCAACAATCGCAACATCAATCGCAACTATAACAAACGGCCCAACAACAACAACAATAATAACAACAACAACAGCAACTACAACAATCATCCCAACAACAATAACAACCGCAACAACAACAACAACAACAATCAGAAGCAGCTATGCTAAAGGTGTGAAAAGTATCACTCGGGGTTCTGCACCAAATTTTGCAACAAGTGTAAAAGAAATGGTCATAGCGCGGCGAAGTGTGAGGTCTACGGACCAGGGGTTAACAGAACGAAAGGAACAAATGGTGTCGGAACGAGTAATGGCGGAGCATGTAGTGTCGGAGCAAATTATGCCAATGTAGTTTGTTATAAATGTGGAAAACCGAGCCACATTATTAGAAATTTCCCAAACTAGGAGAACACGAATGGACAAGGCCGCGGAAGAGTTTTCAATATTAGTGCGGCAGAGGCACAGGAAGACCCGGAGCTTGTTACAGGTACGTTTCTTATTGACAATAAATCTGCTTACGTTTTATTTGATTCGGGTGCGGATAGAAGCTATATGAGTAGAGATTTTTGTGCTAAATTAAGTTGTCCATTGACACAGTTGGATAGTAAATTTTTACTCGAATTAGCAAACGGTAAATTAATTTTAGCAGATAATATATGCTGGAACCGAGAAATTAAACTGGGTAGCGAAATATTTTAGATTGATTTGATACCAGTAGAGTTAGGGAGTTTTGATGTAATAGTTGGCATGGACTGGCTGAAGAAGGTGAAAGCAGAGATCGTATGTTATAAAAATGCAATTCGCATTGTACGAGAAGAAGGAGAACCCTTAATGGTGTACGGAGAAAAGGGCAACATGAAGCTACATCTTATTAGTAATTTGAAGGCACAAAAACTAATAAGAAAAGGTTGCTATGCTGTTCTAGCACACGTCGAGAAAGTACAAATTGAAGAAAAGAGTATCAATGATGTTCCCGTCACAAAAGAATTTCCCGATGTATTTCCGAAAGAATTACCGGGACTACCTCCACATCGATCTGTTGAATTTCAAATAGATCTTGTACCAGGAGCTGCACCAATAGCTCGTGCTCCTTATAGACTCGCACCCAGCGAGATGAAAGAACTGCAAAGCCAACTGCAAGAACTATTAGAACGTGGTTTCATTCGACCAAGCACATCACCATGGGGAGCTCCTATTTTGTTTGTCAAGAAGAAGGATGGTACATTTAGGTTGTGTATTGACTACAGAGAGTTGAACAAACTTACCATCAAAAACCGTTATCCACTGCCGAGAAATGACGACTTGTTTGATCAACTACAAGGCTCGTCGGTTTATTCGAAGATCGATTTACATTCTGGATATCATCAAATGCGAGTAAAGGAGGATGATATTCCAAAAACTGCTTTTAGGACGCGTTATGGTCATTACGAGTTTATGGTTATGCCGTTTGGATTGACTAACGCACCAGCTGTGTTCATGGACCTTATGAACCGAGTGTGTGGGCCATATCTTGACAAGTTTGTCATTGTTTTCATCGATGACATACTTATTTACTCAAAGAATGATCAAGAGCACGAAGTACATTTGAGAAAAGTGCTAGAAGTATTGAGGAAAGAAAAACTGTACGCTAAGTTTTCAAAGTGTGCATTTTGGTTGGAAGAGGTTCAATTCCTCGGTCACATAGTGAACAAAGAAGGTATCCAGGTGGACCCGACAAAGATCGAAACCGTTGAAAAGTGGGAAACCCCGAAAACTCCGAAACACATACGCCAGTTTTTAGGACTAGCTGGTTACTACAGAAGGTTCATCCAAGACTTTTCCAGAATAGCAAAACCCTTGACTGCATTAACGTATAAAGGGAAGAAATTTGAATGGAAGGATGAACAAGAGAAAGCGTTTCAGTTATTGAAGAAAAAGCTAACTACGGCACCTATATTGTCATTGCCTGAAGGGAATGATGATTTTGTGATTTATTGTGACGCATCAAAGCAAGGTCTCGGTTGTGTATTAATGCAACGAACGAAGGTGATTGCTTATACGTCTAGACAATTGAAGATTCACGAGCAAAATTATACGACGCATAATTTGGAATTAGGCGCGGTTGTTTTTGCATTAAAGACTTGGAGGCACTACTTATATGGGGTCAAAAGTATTATATATACCGACCACAAAAGTCTTCAACACATATTTAATCAGAAACAACTGAATATGAGGCAGCGTAGGTGGATTGAATTGTTGAATGATTACGACTTTGAGATTCGTTACCACCCGGGGAAGGCAAATGTGGTAGCCGACGCCTTGAGCAGAAAGGACAGAGAACCCATTCGAGTAAAATCTATGAATATAATGATTCACAATAACCTTACTACTCAAATAAAGGAGGCGCAACAAGGAGTTTTAAAAGAGGGAAATTTAAAGGATGAAATACCCAAAGGATCGGAGAAGCATCTTAATATTCGGGAAGACGGAACCCGGTATAGGGCTGAAAGAATTTGGGTACCAAAATTTGGAGATATGAGAGAAATGGTACTTAGAGAAGCTCATAAAACCAGATACTCAATACATCCTGGAACGGGGAAGATGTACAAGGATCTTAAGAAACATTTTTGGTGGCCAGGTATGAAAGCCGATATTGCTAAATATGTAGGAGAATATTTGACGTGTTCTAAGGTCAAAGCTGAACATCAAAAACCATCAGGTCTACTTCAACAACCCGAAATCCCATAATGGAAATGAGAAAACATTACTATGGATTTCATTACTAAATTGCCAAGGACTGCAAGTGGTTATGATACTATTTGGGTAATAGTTGATCGTCTCACCAAGTGAGCACACTTTCTGCCAATAAGAGAAGAAGACAAGATGGAGAAGTTAGCACGACTGTATTTGAAGGAAGTCGTCTCCAGACATGGAATACCAATCTCTATTATCTCTGATAGGGATGGCAGATTTATTTCAAGATTCTGGCAGACATTACAGCAAGCATTGGGAACTCGTCTAGACATGAGTACTACCTATCATCTACAAACTGATGGGCAGAGCAAAAGGACGATACAAACGCTTGAAGACATGCTACGAGCTTGTGTTATTGATTTTGGAAACAGTTAGGATCGACATCTGCCGTTAGCAGAATTTTCCTACAACAACAGCTACCATTCAAGCATTGAGATGGCGCCGTTTGAAGCACTTTATGGTAGAAAGTGCAGGTCTCCGATTTGTTGGAGTGAAGTGGGGGATAGACAGATTACGGATCCGGAGATAATACAAGAAACTACCGAGAAAATAATCCAAATTCAACAAAGATTGAAAACTACCCAGAGTCGACAAAAGAGCTACGCGGACAGTAAAAGAAAAGACATAGAGTTTGAAATTAGAGAAATGGTCATGCTTAAGGTTTCACCTTGGAAAGGCGTTGTTCGATTTGGTAAACGGGGGAAACTAAATCCAAGGTACATTGGACCATTCAAGATTATATATCGTGTCGGACCAGTAGCTTACCAACTGGAGCTACCTCAACAACTCGCAGCTGTACATAACACTTTCCACGTCTCAAATTTGAAGAAATGTTTTGCTAAAGAAGATCTCACTATTCCGTTGGACGAAATCCAAATCAATGAAAAACTTTAATTCATTGAAGAACCCGTCGAAATAATGGATCGTGAGGTTAAGAGACTTAAACAAAACAAGATACCGATTGTTAAGGTTCAATGGAATGCTCGTAGAGGACCCGAGTTCACCTGGGATCGTGAAGATCAGATGAAGAAGAAATACCCGCATTTATTTCCAGAAGATACGTCAACACCTCCAACTGCTTAAAATTTCGGGACGAAATTTATTTAACGGGTAGGTACTGTAGTGACCCGAACTTTTCCATGTTTATATATATTAAATGAAATTGTTATTTACATGATTAAGTGTTTCCAACATGTTAAGTAATCAAACTTGTTAAGACTTGATTAATTGAAATAGGTTTCATATAGACAATTGACCACCCAAGTTGACCGGTGATTCACGAACGTTAAAACTTATAAAAACTATACGATGACATATATATGGTTATATATATAGTTAACATGATTTTATTATAAGTATGTATCTCATTAGGTATTTTAACAATGAGTTATATACATAAAAATGAGACTATTAAATTAAGAAACTCGAAAACGTTATATATAACGATTATCGTTATAACAACGTCTTACTAGGTACATATGAATCATATTAAGATATTGATACACTTGGTTAATTATGTTAAATGATAAGTAAATATATTATTAAGTGTATTAACAATGAAATACATATGTAAAAATAAGACTACTAACTTAATGATTTCGAAACGAGACATATATGTAACGATTATCGTTGTAACGACATTTAACTGTATATATATCATACTAAGATATATTATATATCATAATATCATGATAATATAACAATTTAACATCTCATTTGTTATAATAAATAATGGGATAACAACATTCAACAAGATCGTTAACCTAAAGGTTTCAAAACAACATTTACATGTAACGACTAACGATGACTTAACGACTCAGTTAAAATGTATATACATGTAGTGTTTTAATATGTATTCATACACTTTTGAAAGACTTCAAGACACCTATCAAAATACTTCTACTTAACAAAAATGCTTACAATTACATCCTCGTTCAGTTTCATCAACAATTCTACTCGTATGCACCCGTATTCGTACTCGTACAATACACAGCTTTTAGATGTATGTACTATTGGTATATACACTCCAATGATCAGCTCTTAGCAGCCCATGTGAGTCACCTAACACATGTGGGAACCATCATTTGGCAACTAGCATGAAATATCTCATAAAATTACAAAAATATGAGTAATCATTCATGACTTATTTACATGAAAACAAAATTACATATCCTTTATATCTAATCCATACACCAACGACCAAAAACACCTACAAATACTTTCATTCTTCAATTTTCTTCATCTAATTAATCTCTCTCAAGTTCTATCTTCAAGTTCTAAGTGTTCTTCATAAATTCCAAAAGTTCTAGTTTCATAAAATCAAGAATACTTCCAAGATTGCAAGTTTACTTCCAAGTTTTCTAAATCCATTCCAAGTAATCATCCAAGATCAAGAAACCTGTGTCACTTACAGTAGGTTATCTTTCTAATACAAGGTAATAATTATATTCAAACTTTAATTCAATTTCTATAACTATAACAATCTTATTTCGAGTGGAAATCTTACTTGAAATTGTTTTCGTGTCATGATTCTGCTTCAAGAACTTTCAAGCCATCCAAGGATCCTTTGAAGCTAGATCTATTTTTCTCATTTCTAGTAGGTTTATCCAAGGAACTTGAGGTAGTAATGATGTTCATAACATCATTCGATTCATACATATAAAGCTATCTTATTCAAAGGTTTAAACTTGTAATCACTAGAACATAGTTTAGTTAATTCTAAACTTGTTCGCAAATAAAAGTTAATCCTTCTAACTTGACTTTTAAAATCAACTAAACACATGTTCTATATCTATATGATATGCTAACTTAATGATTTAAAACCTGGAAACACGAAAAACACCGTAAAACCGGATTTACGCCGTCGTAGTAACACCGCGGGCTGTTTTGGGTTAGCTAATTAAAAACAATGATAAACTTTGATTTAAAAGTTGTTATTCTGGGAAAATGATTTTTATTATGAACATGAAACTATATCCAAAAATTATGGCTAAACTCAAAGTGGAAGTATGTTTTCTAAAATGGTCATCTAGACGTCGTTCTTTCGACTGAAATGACTACCTTTACAAGAACGACTTGTAACTTATTTTTCCGACTATAAACCTATAATTTTTATATGTAGATTCATAAAATAGAGTTCAATATGAAACCATAGCAATTTGATTCACTCAAAACGGATTTAAAATGAAGAAGTTATGGGTAAAACAAGATTGGATAATTTTTCTCATTTTAGCTACGTAAAAATTGGTAACAAATCTATTCCAACCATAACTTAATCAACTTGTATTGTATATTATGTAATCTTGAGATACCATAGACACGTATACAATGTTTCGACCTATCATGTCGACACATCTATATATATTTCGGAACAACCATAGACACTCTATATGTGAATGTTGGAGTTAGCTATACAGGGTTGAGGTTGATTCCAAAATATATATAGTTTGAGTTGTGATCAATACTGAGATACGTATACACTGGGTTGTGGATTGATTCAAGATAATATTTATCAATTTATTTCTGTACATCTAACTGTGGACAACTAGTTGTAGGTTACTAACGAGGACAGCTGACTTAATTGAAATGTCCCGTTCTTATTGATTAAAAACGTTCCATATTAATTGATTTCGTTGCGAGGTTTTGACCTCTATATGAGACGTTTTTCAAAGACTGCATTCATTTTTAAAACAAACCATAACCTTTATTTCATAGATAAAGGTTTTAAAAAGCTTTACGTAGATTATCAAATAATGATAATCTAAAATATCCTGTTTACACACGACCATTACATAATGGTTTACAATACAAATATGTTACAACAAAATAAGTTTCTTGAATGCAGTTTTTACACAATATCATACAAGCATGGACTCCAAATCTCGTCCTTATTTAAGTATTCGACAGCGGAAGCTCTTAATAATCACCTGAGAATAAACATGCTTAAAACGTCAACAAAAATGTTGGTGAGTTATAGGTTTAACCTATATATATCAAATCATAATAATAGACCACAAGATTTCATATTTCAATACACATCCCATACATAGAGATAAAAATCATTCATATGGTGAACACCTGGTAACCGACATTAACAAGATGCATATTTAAGAATATCCCCATCATTCCGGGACACCCTTCGGATATGATATAAATTTCGAAGTACTAAAGCATCCGGTACTTTGGATGGGGTTTGTTAGGCCCAATAGATCTATCTTTAGGATTCGCGTCAATTAGAGTGTCTGTTCCCTAATTCTTAGATTACCAGACTTAATAAAAAGGGGCATATTCGATTTCGATAATTCAACCATAGAATGTAGTTTCACGTACTTGTGTCTATTTTGTAAATCATTTATAAAACCTGCATGTATTCTCATCCCAAAAATATTAGATTTTAAAAGTGGGACTATAACTCACTTTCACAGATTTTTACTTCGTCGGGAAGTAAGACTTGGCTACTGGTTGATTCACGAACCTATAACAATATATACATATATATCAAAGTATGTTCAAAATATATTTACAACACTTTTAATATATTTTGATGTTTTAAGTTTATTAAGTCAGCTGTCCTCGTTAGTAACCTACAACTAGTTGTCCACAGTTAGATGTACAGAAATAAATCGATAAATATTATCTTGAATCAATCCACGACCCAGTGTATACGTATCTCAGTATTGATCACAACTCAAACTATATATATTTTGGAATCAACCTCAACCCTGTATAGCTAACTCCAACATTCACATATAGAGTGTCTATGGTTGTTCCGAAATATATATAGATGTGTCGACATGATAGGTCGAAACATTGTATACGTGTCTATGGTATCTCAATATTACATAATATACAATACAAGTTGATTAAGTTATGGTTGGAATAGATTTGTTACCAATTTTCACGTAGCTAAAATGAGAAAAATTATCCAATCTTGTTTTACCCATAACTTCTTCATTTTAAATCCGTTTTGAGTGAATCAAATTGCTATGGTTTCATATTGAACTCTATTTTATGAATCTAAACAGAAAAAGTATAGGTTTATAGTCGGAAAAATAAGTTACAAGTCGTTTTTGTAAAGGTAGTCATTTCAGTCGAAAGAACGACGTCTAGATGACCATTTTAGAAAACATACTTTCACTTTGAGTTTAACCATAATTTTTGGATATAGTTTCATGTTCATAATAAAAATCATTTTCACAGAATAACAACTTTTAAATCAAAGTTTATCATAGTTTTTAATTAACTAACCCAAAACAGCCCGCGGTGTTACTACGACGGCGTAAATCCGGTTTTACGGTGTTTTTCGTGTTTTCAGGTTTTAAACCATTAAGTTAGCATATCATATAGATATAGAACATGTGTTTAGTTAATTTTAAAAGTCAAGTTAGAAGGATTAACTTTTGTTTGCGAACAAGTTTAGAATTACTAAACTATGTTCTAGTGATTACGAGTTTAAACCTTCGAATAAGATAGTTTTATATGTATGAATCGAATGATGTTATGAACATCATTACTACCTTAAGTTCCTTGGATAAACCTACTAGAAA
The DNA here is from genome assembly GCF_046630445.1 of Rutidosis leptorrhynchoides. Classification (NCBI taxonomy): domain Eukaryota; kingdom Viridiplantae; phylum Streptophyta; class Magnoliopsida; order Asterales; family Asteraceae; genus Rutidosis; species Rutidosis leptorrhynchoides. Next base: position 353,552,491 of record NC_092342.1, on the reverse strand, counting down.
AGAGAAAAATGGATCTAGCTTCAACGGATCCTTGGATGGCTCGAAGTTCTTGAAGCAGAATCATGACACGAAAACAAGTTCAAGTAAGATCATCACTTGAAATAAGATTGTTATAGTTATAGAAATTGAACCAAAGTTTGAATATGATTATTACCTTGTATTAGAATGATAACCTACTGTAAGAAACAAAGATTTCTTGAGGTTGGATGATCACCTTACAAGATTGGAAGTGAGCTAGCAAACTTGAAAGTATTCTTGATTTTATGTAACTAGAACTTGTAGAATATATGAAGAACACTTAGAACTTGAAGATAGAACTTGAGAGAGATCAATTAGATGAAGAAAATTGAAGAATGAAAGTGTTTGTAGGTGTCTTTGGTCGTTGGTCTATGGATTAGATATAAAGGATATGTAATTTTGTCTTCATGTAAATAAGTCATGAATGGTTACTCATATTTTTGTAATTTTATGAGATATTTCATGCTAGTTGCCAAATGATGGTTCCCACATGTGTTAGGTGACTCACATGGGCTGCTAAGAGCTGATCATTGGAGTGTATATACCAATAGTACATACATCTAAAAGCTGTGTATTGTACAAGTACGAATACGGGTGCATACGAGTAGAATTGTTGATGAAACTGAACGAGGATGTAATTGTAAGCATTTTTGTTAAGTAGAAGTATTTTGATAAGTGTATTGAAGTCTTTCAAAAGTGTATAAATACATATTAAAACACTACATGTATATACATTTTAACTGAGTCGTTAAGTCATCGTTAGTCGTTACATGTAAGTGTTGTTTTGAAACCTTTAGGTTAACGATCTTGTTAAATATTGTTAATCCAATGTTTATAATATCAAATGAGATTTTAAATTATTATATTATCATGATATTATCATGTATGAATATCTCTTAGTATGATATATATCCATTAAATGTCTTTACAACGATAATCGTTACATATATGTCTCGTTTAAAAATCATTAAGTTAGTAGTCTTGTTTTTACATATGTAGTTCATTGTTAATATACTTAATGATATATCTACTTATCATAGTATCATGTTAACTATATATATATATCCATATATATGTCATCATATAGTTTTTACAAGTTTTAACGTTCGTGAATCACCGGTCAAGTTGGGTGGTCAATTGTCTATATGAAACATATTTCAATTAATCAAGTCTTAACAAGTTTGATTGCTTAACATGTTGGAAACATTTAATCATGTAAATATTAATCTCAATTAATATATATAAACATGGAAAAGTTCGGGTCACTACAGTACCTACCCGTTAAATAAATTTCGTCCCGAAATTTTAAGCTGTTGAAGGTGTTGACGAATCTTCTGGAAATAGATGCGGGTATTTCTTCTTCATCTGATCTTCACGCTCCCAGGTGAACTCGGGTCCTCCACGAGCATTCCATCGAACCTTAACAATTGGTATCTTGTTTTGCTTAAGTCTTTTAACCTCACGATCCATTATTTCGACGGGTTCTTCGATGAATTGAAGTTTTTCGTTGATTTGGATTTCATCTAACGAAATAGTGAGATCTTCTTTAGCAAAACATTTCTTCAAATTTGAGACGTGGAAAGTGTTATGTACAGCCGCGAGTTGTTGAGGTAACTCAAGTCGGTAAGCTACTGGTCCGACACGATCAATAATCTTGAATGGTCCAATATACCTTGGATTTAATTTCCCTCGTTTACCAAATCGAACAACGCCTTTCCAAGGTGCAACTTTAAGTATAACCATCTCTCCAATTTCAAATTCTATATCTTTTCTTTTAATGTCAGCGTAGCTCTTTTGTTGACTTTGGGCGGTTTTCAACCGTTGTTGAATTTGGATGATCTTCTCGGTAGTTTCTTGTATAATCTCCGGACCCGTAATCTGTCTATCCCCCACTTCACTCCAACAATTCGGAGACCTGCACTTTCTACCATAAAGTGCTTCAAACGGCGCCATCTCAATGCTTGAATGGTAGCTGTTGTTGTAGGAAAATTCTGCTAACGGTAGATGTCGATCCCAACTGTTTCCGAAATCAATAACACATGCTCGTAGCATGTCTTCAAGTGTTTGTATCGTCCTTTCGCTCTTCCCATCAGTTTGTGGATGATAGGCAGTACTCATGTCTAGACGAGTTCCTAATGCTTGCTGTAATGTCTTCCAGAATCTTGAAATAAATCTGCCATCCCTATCAGAGATAATAGAGATTGGTATTCCATGTCTGGAGATGACTTCCTTCAAATACAGTCGTGCTAACTTCTCCATCTTGTCATCTTCTCTTATTGGCAGGAAGTGTGCTGATTTGGTGAGACGATCAACTATTACCCAAATAGTATCAAAACCACTTGCAGTCCTTGATAATTTAGTGATGAAATCCATGGTAATGTTTTCCCATTTCCATTCCGGGATTTCGGGTTGTTGAAGTAGACCTGATGGTTTCTGATGCTCAGCTTTGACCTTAGAACACGTCAAACATTCTCCTGCGTATTTAGCAACATCGGCTTTCATACCCGGCCACCAAAAATGTTTCTTGAGATCCTTGTACATCTTCCCCGTTCCAGGATGTATTGAGTATCTGGTTTTATGAGCTTCTCTAAGTACCATTTCTCTCATATCTCCAAATTTTGGTACCCAAATCCTTTCATCCCTATACCGGGTTCCGTCTTCCCGAATATTAAGATGCTTCTCCGATCCTTTGGGTATTTCATCCTTTAAATTTCCCTCTTTTAAAACTCCTTGTTGCGCCTCCTTTATTTCAGTAGTAAGGTTATTATGAATCATTATATTCATAGATTTTACTCGAATGGGTTCTCTGTCCTTCCTGCTCAAGGCATCGGCTACCACATTTTCCTTCCCCGGGTGGTAACGAATCTCAAAGTCGTAATCATTCAACAATTCAATCCACCTACGCTGCCTCATATTCAGTTGTTTCTGATTAAATATGTGTTGAAGACTTTTGTGGTCAGTATATATAATACTTTTGACCCCATATAAGTAGTGCCTCCAAGTCTTTAATGTAAAAACAACCGCGCCTAATTCCAAATCATGCGTCGTATAATTTTGTTCGTGAATCTTCAATTGTCTAGACGCATAAGCAATCACCTTCATTCGTTGCATTAATACACAACCGAGACCTTGCTTTGATGCATCACAATAAATCACAAAATCATCATTCCCTTTAGGCAATGACAATATAGGTGCCGTAGTTAGCTTTTTCTTCAATAACTGAAACGCTTTCTCTTGTTCATCATTCCATTCAAATTTCTTCCCTTTATGCGTTAATGCAGTCAAGGGTTTTGCTATTCTGGAAAAGTCTTGGATGAGCCTTCTGTAGTAACCGGCTAGTCCTAAAAACTGGCGTATGTGTTTCGGAGTTTTCGGGGTTTCCCACTTTTCAACAGTTTCTATCTTTGCCGGATCCACCTTAATACCTTCTTTGTTCACTATGTGACCGAGGAATTGAACTTCTTCCAACCAAAATGCACACTTTGAAAACTTAGCGTACAATTCTTCCTTCCTCAATACTTCTAACACCTTTCTCAAATGTTCACCGTGTTCTTGGTCATTCTTTGAGTAAATAAGTATGTCATCAATGAAAACAATGACAAACTTGTCAAGGTATGGTCCACACACTCGGTTCATAAGGTCCATGAACACAGCTGGTGCATTAGTTAAACCAAACGGCATGACCATAAACTCGTATTGACCGTAACGTGTTCTGAAAGCAGTCTTTGGAATATCATCTTCTTTCACCCGCATTTGATGATACCCGGAACGTAAGTCAATCTTTGAATAAACAGACGAGCCTTGTAGTTGATCAAATAAGTCGTCGATTCTCGGTAGTGGGTAGCGGTTCTTGATGGTAAGTTTGTTTAACTCTCGGTAGTCGATACACAACCTGAATGTACCATCTTTCTTCTTGACAAACAAAACAGGAGCTCCCCACGGTGATGTGCTTGGTCGAATGAAACCACGCTCTAAAAGTTCTTGTAATTGGCTTTGTAGTTCTTTCATCTCGCTGGGTGCGAGTCTGTAAGGATCACGAGCTATTGGTGCAGCTCCTGGTACAAGATCTATTTGAAATTCAACGGATCGATGTGGGGGTAATCCTGGTAATTCTTTCGGAAATACATCAGGAAATTCTTTTGCAATGGGAACATCATTGATGCTCTTTTCTTCAGTTTGTACTTTCTCGACGTGTGATAGAACAGCATAGCAACCTTTTCTTATTAGTTTTTGTGCCTTCAAATTACTAATAAGATGTAGCTTCGTGTTGCCCTTTTCTCCGTACACCATTAAGGGTTTTCCTTTTTCTCGTATAATGCGAATTGCATTTTTGTAACAAACGATCTCTGCTTTCACTTCTTTCAACCAGTCCATACCGATTATCAAATCAAAACTCCCTAACTCTACTGGTATCAAATCAATCTTAAATGTTTCGCTAAACAGTTTAATTTCTCGATTCCGACATATATTATCTGCTGAAATTAATTTACCATTTGCTAATTCTAGTAAAAATTTACTATCCAAAGGCGTCAATGGACAACTTAATTTAGCACAAAAATCTCTACTCATATAGCTTCTATCCGCACCCGAATCAAATAAAACGTAAGCAGATTTATTGTCAATAAGAAACGTACCCGTAATAAGCTCCGGGTCTTCCTGTGCCTCTGCCGCATTAATATTGAAAACTCTTCCGCGGCCTTGTCCATTCGTATTCTCCTGGTTCGGGCAATTTCTAATAATGTGGCCCGGTTTTCCACATTTATAACAAACTACATTGGCATAACTTGCTCCGACACTACTTGCTCCGCCATTACTCGTTCCGACACCATTTGTTCCTTTCGTTCTATTAACCCCTGGTCCGTAGACCTCACACTTCGCCGCGCTATGACCATTTCTTTTACACTTATTACAAAATTTGGTGCAGAACCCCGAGTGATACTTTTCACACCTTTGGCATAGCTGCTTCTGATTGTTGTTGTTGTTGTTGTTGTTGTTGTTGCGATTGTTATTGTTGTTGGAACGATTATTGTAGTTGTTGTTGTTGTTGTTGTTGTTGTTGTTGTTGTTGTTGTTGTTGTTGTTGTTGTTGTTGGGCCGTTTGTTGTAGTTGCGATTGATGTTGCGATTGCTGGGATAATTGTTGCGATTATTGTTGTAATTGCTGTTGTTGTTGTATTGGTGATTCTTATCACCGTTTTCCTCCCACTTTCTTTTGACTTGCTTCACATTGGCCTCTTCAGCAGTCTGTTCTTTAATTCTTTCTTCAATCTGGTTCACTAGTTTGTGAGCCATTCTACATGCCTGTTGTATGGAGGCGGGCTCGTGTGAACTTATATCTTCTTGGATTCTTTCCGGTAATCCTTTCACAAACGCGTCGATCTTCTCTTCCTCATCTTCGAATGCTCTCGGACACAATAGGCACAATTCTGTGAATCGTCTTTCGTACGTGGTAATATCAAATCCTTGGGTTCGTAACCCTCTAAGTTCTGTCTTGAGCTTATTGACCTCGGTTCTGGGACGGTACTTCTCGTTCATCAAGTGCTTGAATGCTGACCACGGTAGTGCGTACGCATCATCTTGTCCTACTTGCTCTAGATAGGTATTCCACCATGTTAACGCAGATCCTATGAAGGTATGCGTAGCGTACTTCACTTTGTCTTCTTCAGTACACTTACTTATGGCAAACACCGATTCGACCTTCTCGGTCCACCGTTTCAATCCGATCGGTCCTTCGGTTCCATCAAATTCCAAAGGTTTGCAGGCAGTGAATTCTTTGTAGGTGCATCCTACACGATTTCCTGTACTGCTAGATCCAAGGTTATTGTTGGTATGTAGCGCAGCCTGTACTGTGGCTATGTTTGAAGCTAGAAAAGTACGGAATTCCTCTTCATTCATATTCACGGTGTGTCGAGTAGTCGGTGCCATTTCCTTCAAAATAATCAAATGGAACAAGTTAATCATACAGAATATTAAGAGTAGTTAATAGTATTTCGTAGCATAATATGAACTCATTTATAAAAGCTTTTTCTTCATATTAGCGTTTTATAAGTTTAAATTCGGGTAGTACCTACCCGTTAAGTTCATACTTAGTAGCTAATATACAATTCAACTACTACAATTCTATATGAAAAACTGATTATAATAATATTTCGCGTTCAAACTTTTACACAATATTTTACAAACTTACAATACCGCTTATTTTACATATAGCATGAAATATAGCACACAATAAATTTGATACAAGATAATTGTGAAGATAATTCTAGCTAGTACACAAGTCGTTCAGCAAAGGCAATAAAGACACGTAATTCATACGTCCAGAAACAAGTCATGCATTCTGATTTTACTAGGACTACTTCCCATCCTTGGTCTTGTGGAACATAACCGTTATGGCCGTTGATAAGACAGCATGTTGTAACGTCGTCAAAGGGACAAGGGTTACGTAATGTCCAACAGTCCCGTAACAATCTAAAAACCTCATTTCTTACCCCAATTACCGACTCCGTCACTTGTGGGAACGTTTTGTTTAATAGTTGTAGGCCGATGTTCTTGTTCTCACTTTGGTGAGAAGCGAACATTACTAATCCATAAGCATAACATGCTTCTTTATGTTGCATGTTAGCCGCTTTTTCTAAATCACGAAGTCCAATATTCGGATATATTGAGTCAAAATAATTTCTTAACCCATTACGTAGAATAGCATTTGGGTTCCCCGCAATATATGCTTCAAAGTAAACACATCGTAACTTATGGGTTTCCCAATGTGATATCCCCCATCTTTCAAACGAAAGTCTCTTATAAACCAAGACATTCTTGGAACGTTCTTCGAATGTCTTACAAACTGATCTCGCCTTAAATAGTTGTGCCGAGGAATTCTGACCGACTCTAGACAAGATTTCATCAATCATGTCTCCGGGTAGGTCTCTTAAAATATTGGGTTGTCTATCCATTTTGTATTTTTAAACTGTAAAATAGACAAGAGTTAGATTCATAAAAAAATACTTATTAATACAAGCAATTTTTACATATATCATAAAGCATAAGCACACTATATTACATATATTACACCACACGAATACAACTATCTTATTCCGACTCGCTCGTTTCTTCTTCTTCGGTTTTGGTTCGTTTTGCCAAGTTTCTAGGGATATATGATGTTCCCCTAATAAGAGCCGTCGTTTTCCACATTGGTTTAGAAAAACCTAGTGGTTTAGAGGTTCCCGGGTCATTGTTACAACTTAAGGACTTCGGGGGTTGACGATACATATAAAGTTCATCGGGGTTGGAATTAGATTTCTCTATTTTTATGCCCTTTCCCTTATTATTTTCTTTTGTCTTTTTAAATTCAGTTGGGGTAATTTCTATAACATCATCGGAATTCTCGTCGGAATCCGATTCATCGGAGAATTGGTAATCCTCCCAATATTTTGCTTCCTTGGCGGAAACACCATTGATCATAATTAACCTTGGTCGGTTGGTTGAGGATTTTCTTTTACTTAACCGTTTTATTATTTCCCCCACCGGTTCTATTTCTTCATCCGGTTCCGATTCTTCTTTCGGTTCCGATTCTTCTTCCGGTTCTGACTCTTCTTCCGGTTCCGATTCTTCTTTCGGTTCCGATTCTTCTTCCGGTTCTGACTCTTCTTCCGGTTCCTCTTCGGGAACTTGTGAATCAGTCCACGAATCATTCCAATTTACATTTGACTCTTCATTATTATTAGGTGAGTCAATGGGACTTGTTCTAGAGGTAGACATCTATCACATAATATCAAACGCGTTAAGAGATTAATATATCACATAATATTCACATGTTAAAAATATATAGTTTCCAACAAAATTTGTTAAGCAATCATTTTTCAAGTAAACACGGTCGAAGTCCAGACTCACTAATGCATCCTAACAAACTCGATAAGACACACTAATGCAAAATTCTGGTTCTCTAAGACCAACGCTCGAAACTAACTGAAATGTCCCGTTCTTATTGATTAAAAACGTTCCATATTAATTGATTTCGTTGCGAGATTTTGACCTCTATATGAGATGTTTTTCAAAGACTACATTCATTTTTAAAACAAACCATAACCTTTATTTCATAGATAAAGGTTTTAAAAAGCTTTACGTAGATTATCAAATAATGATAATCTAAAATATCCTGTTTACACACGACCATTACATAATGGTTTACAATACAAATATGTTACAACAAAATAAGTTTCTTGAATGCAGTTTTTACACAATATCATACAAGCATGGACTCCAAATCTCGTCCTTATTTAAGTATTCGACAGCGGAAGCTCTTAATAATCACCTGAGAATAAACATGCTTAAAACGTCAACAAAAATGTTGGTGAGTTATAGGTTTAACCTATATATATCAAATCATAATAATAGACCACAAGATTTCATATTTCAATACACATCCCATACATAGAGATAAAAATCATTCATATGGTGAACACCTGGTAACCGACATTAACAAGATGCATATTTAAGAATATCCCCATCATTCCGGGACACCCTTCGGATATGATATAAATTTCGAAGTACTAAAGCATCTGGTACTTTGGATGGGGTTTGTTAGGCCCAATAGATCTATCTTTAGGATTCGCATCAATTAGGGTGTCTGTTCCCTAATTCTTAGATTACCAGACTTAATAAAAAGGGGCATATTCGATTTCGATAATTCAACCATAGAATGTAGTTTCATGTACTTGTGTCTATTTTGTAAATCATTTATAAAACCTGCATGTATTCTCATCCCAAAAATATTAGATTTTAAAAGTGGGACTATAACTCACTTTCACAGATTTTTACTTCGTCGGGAAGTAAGACTTGGCCACTGGTTGATTCACGAACCTATAACAATATATACATATATATCAAAGTATGTTCAAAATATATTTACAACACTTTTAATATATTTTGATGTTTTAAGTTTATTAAGTCAGCTGTCCTCGTTAGTAACCTACAACTAGTTGTCCACAGTTAGATGTACAGAAATAAATCGATAAATATTATCTTGAATCAATCCACGACCCAGTGTATACGTATCTCAGTATTGATCACAACTCAAACTATATATATTTTGGAATCAACCTCAACCCTGTATAGCTAACTCCAACATTCACATATAGAGTGTCTATGGTTGTTCCGAAATATATATAGATGTGTCGACATGATAGGTCGAAACATTGTATACGTGTCTATGGTATCTCAAGATTACATAATATACAATACAAGTTGATTAAGTTATGGTTGGAATAGATTTGTTACCAATTTTCACGTAGCTAAAATGAGAAAAATTATCCAATCTTGTTTTACCCATAACTTCTTCATTTTAAATCCGTTTTGAGTGAATCAAATTGCTATGGTTTCATATTGAACTCTATTTTATGAATCTAAACAGAAAAAGTATAGGTTTATAGTCGGAAAAATAAGTTACAATTCATTTTTGTAAAGGTAGTCATTTCAGTCGAAAGAACGACGTCTAGATGACCATTTTAGAAAACATACTTCCACTTTGAGTTTAACCATAATTTTTGGATATAGTTTCATGTTCATAATAAAAATCATTTTCTCAGAATAACAACTTTTAAATCAAAGTTTATCATAGTTTTTAATTAACTAACCCAAAACAGCCCGCGGTGTTACTACGACGGCGTAAATCCGGTTTTACGGTGTTTTTCGTGTTTCCAGGTTTTAAACCATTAAGTTAGCATATCATATAGATATAGAAAATGTGTTTAGTTAATTTTAAAAGTCAAGTTAGAAGGATTAACTTTTGTTTGCGAACAAGTTTAGAATTACTAAACTATGTTCTAGTGATTACGAGTTTAAACCTTCGAATAAGATAGTTTTATATGTATGAATCGAATGATGTTATGAACATCATTACTACCTTAAGTTCCTTGGATAAACCTACTAGAAAAGAGAAAAATGGATCTAGCTTCAACGGATCCTTGGATGGCTCGAAGTTCTTGAAGCAGAATCATGACACGAAAACAAGTTCAAGTAAGATCATCACTTGAAATAAGATTGTTATAGTTATAGAAATTGAACCAAAGTTTGAATATGATTATTACCTTGTATTAGAATGATAACCTACTGTAAGAAACAAAGATTTCTTGAGGTTGGATGATCACCTTACAAGATTGGAAGTGAGCTAGCAAACTTGAAAGTATTCTTGATTTTATGTAACTAGAACTTGTAGAATATATGAAGAACACTTAGAACTTGAAGATAGAACTTGAGAGAGATCAATTAGATGAAGAAAATTGAAGAATGAAAGTGTTTGTAGGTGTCTTTGGTCGTTGGTGTATGGATTAGATATAAAGGATATGTAATTTTGTTTTCATGTAAATAAGTCATGAATGGTTACTCATATTTTTGTAATTTTATGAGATATTTCATGCTAGTTGCCAAATGATGGTTCCCAAATGTGTTAGGTGACTCACATGGGCTGCTAAGAGCTGATAATTGGAGTGTATATACTAATAGTACATACATCTAAAAGCTGTGTATTGTACGAGTACGAATACGGGTGCATACGAGTAGAATTGTTGATGAAACTGAACGAGGATGTAATTGTAAGCATTTTTGTTAAGTAGAAGTATTTTGATAAGTGTATTGAAGTCTTTCAAAAGTGTATAAATACATATTAAAACACTACATGTATATACATTTTAACTGAGTCGTTAAGTCATCGTTAGTCGTTACATGTAAGTGTTGTTTTGAAACCTTTAGGTTAACGATCTTGTTAAATGTTGTTAACCCAATGTTTATAATATCAAATGAGATTTTAAATTACTATATTATCATGATATTATCATGTATGAATATCTCTTAGTATGATATATATCCATTAAATGTCTTTACAACGATAATCGTTACATATATGTCTCGTTTAAAAATCATTAAGTTAGTAGTCTTGTTTTTACATATGTAGTTCATTGTTAATATACTTAATGATATGTCTACTTATCATAGTATCATGTTAACTATATATATATATCCATATATATGTCATCATATAGTTTTTACAAGTTTTAACGTTCGTGAATCACCGGTCAACTTGGGTGGTCAATTGTCTATATGAAACATATTTCAATTAATCAAGTCTTAACAAGTTTGATTGCTTAACATGTTGGAAACATTTAATCATGTAAATATCAATCTCAATTAATATATATAAACATGGAAAAGTTCGGGTCACTACATTAATAAACTTAAAACATCAAAATATATTAAAAGTGTTGTAAATATATTTTGAACATAATTTGATATATATGTATATATTGTTATTAGGTTCGTGAATCAACCAGTGGTCAAGTCTTACTTCCCGACGAAGTAAAAATCTGTGAAAGTGAGTTATAGTCCCACTTTTAAAATCTAATATTTTTGGGATGAGAATACATGCAGGTTTACAAATGATTTACAAAATAGACACAAGTACGTGAAACTACATTCTATGGTTGAATTATCGAAATCGAATATGCCCCTTTTTATTAAGTCTGGTAATCTAAGAATTAGGGAACAGACACCCTCATTGACGCGAATCCTAAAGATAGATCTATTGGGCCTAACAAACCCCATCCAAAGTACCGGATGCTTTAGTACTTCGAAATTTATATCATATCCGAAGGGTATCCTGGAATGATGGGGATATTCTAATATATGCATCTTGTTAATGTCGGTTACCAGGTGTTCACCATATGAATGATTTTTATCTCTATGTATGGGATGTGTATTGAAATATGAAATCTTGTGGTCTATTGTTATGATTTGATATATATAGGTTAAACCTATAACTCACCAACATTTTTGTTGACGTTTAAAGCATGTTTATTCTCAGGTGAATACTAAGAGCTTCCGCTGTTGCATACTAAAATAAGGACAAGATTTGGAGTCCATGTTTGTATGATATTGTGTAAAAACTGCATTCAAGAAACTGATTTCGATGTAACATATTTGTATTGTAAACCATTATGTAATGGTTGTGTGTAAACAGGATATTTTAGATTATCATTATTTGATAATCTACGTCAAGCTTTTTAAACCTTTATTTATGAAATAAAGGTTATGGTTTGTTTTAAAAATGAATGCAGTCTTTGAAAAACGTCTCATATAGAGGTCAAAACCTCGCAACGAAATCAATTAATATGGAATGTTTTTAATCAATAAGAACGGGACATTTCACTAGTCTTCTCCCCCCATTCTGAATTTTTATTTTTTTAGGTTTTACAAGATGAAGAATTCCTTTGATCTGAACCATGGTCTAATGCTACATGCTATGATTACTAAACATAATAATGACACACTTCCGAGTGAACTGGTATCATTCATAAGAGCCAAAATGGACGGAATAAGAAAATAACTCAGAAAAGATCATCATAAGATACATTTTGGAAAAGGAAAATCAAAATCCGCAACAAAAAGAAGAGCACGACACCTTGAAAGATGTTATAAATGCGGAAAATGGTCACACGAAGGTAAATGTTCAAATAATCAAACATATTCGAATACTGAATTTGTTACTCTATGCAGAGAAGGACTGTTTATATGTTTAGAAGAAAAGATATTGAAGATTCGAGGTTATGCTTACGTAGCTATGGAAAACCAAATCACACGACTCTCCTATGAGTCAGCTAAAGCAGGTCTCTGAGAATTCTTTCTCACAGGTAAGTATGTACAGTTTTTATTTTTTTATTTCTTTAAACCTTTTGATAATAAACGCTGAATCGTTCGCTATAAAGTATTAAATTGGTATTCAATAAAATTAAGTATGCGTAACCGAAATTATTGATATCATACAAAAATTTATTACATCACTGCGAAATTTACCGTTTATTCTTAAGGTATAAATATCTTTAATCAATCAATCCAAAATATTTCAAAAATTCGTCAGGAGTGAAACTAGGTAATATAGCCGAAATTACTTTACCGAAAAGAGGGGCGTATATTTTTGATAATATTTGATTGATTAAAGTGGGATAAAAGACCAAAAAGATTTTTTAATTTTTAATTTTACCATGTTTTTTATAAATATTAAAATTAATATTATAAATTTTTTTTAAAATCAATATATTTAAGTTTTTAAATATTTGAAAAATTAATATTTATAATATAAGTTTGTATGTATAAAAACAAAAATATAATATAAATTTGGTGTGAATTTTTAATTTTAATAATATGAATTTTTAATTTTATGCATTTTAAATTTAAGTTTGGTGTGAATTTAAAAACAAAAATTTACTTTATTTCACTAAGTTAAAAATATTAAGTTGAAAACTAGGTCGTTGAACCGAAATTGCTTTACCCAAGGGAGGGACAAGAACTTTTATTATCATTATTTTTAATCTTATTGAATTAAAGTATGCCAAAAACATTAAAAAAAAAACTCAAAAATCTTTGCTTTTAAAACCGCGCTTAAAAATGACAAATTTTAAATTTTGTCGAGGGACGGACTAGGACAACGATCCGAAACAACCTCGTCCTAAATAACAAGGACAACAAAATTTTAATATTTAATTATTTTTTTTAAAAAGTATAAGGTTTTATAAAAAAAAAATACCAGACCCCCATGCGATCGCATGGGGTTTGGCCAGTAAAACCATGCGATCGCATGGTGTTAAAAAACTGGACAGGATCAAATATCAGTCGAGCTGTTCTGTCTCCACACTTCACACACACAAACACATACGAACACACACATAAACCCTCTCAAATTTCATCAATTTTTCACCAAAATTCACCAAATTTCTTGCTATAATCTGCTCTAATCATGAATTTGATAAGAAGTTTATCAAGAAGGGTAACAATTTCACCCCTAAACCTCTTTAAATTTGATTTTTAGTGTTCTTGAGCTATATTTTTTTTTTAAATTTGATTTTGTTAATTTCTAGTGTAATTAGAGTTAAATTGTTAGTATATTATGCATGTATAACCTAGATTGATGCAATTTAACATGATTTGAAGTCAAAAACTTCAAAAATTTTAGGAATCTAGGGTTTGTGTTCTTGAGCAATTTGGGGCTTTTTGATATAAATAGGTTATGGTCGATTTTTGTCATGAATTATTGCTAAATTAAGTAGTGTAACATGTTTAGGTAATTAAATGATCCAAACTTTGCTCCTAAACATGATTTTTGAGAATTAAAGTGGACTTTTTAGGTATAAAATTCATGAACTTGATTAAATTGATGTAAATGCCATTTGAAACTTGTTTAATTGCTAGTAATGGTTGTTTTAACATGTTATCTGAGTTAAATGCTTATGAACTTTGTAAACATTTTCATATATGCTTATTTGAAAAAGTGTAGAATTGTTAAAATTGTGAAAATGTGTATAAGTTTAATTTTGATTGAACATGTTATTGTAATTGTGTTAATTTGTTATTTTGCTAACACTAATGTATATTTGGATGCACAAATTTTGTATTTAATGTGTTTTGCAGAGATTTACTAATACTGATGGTGCATCATCATCATCTAGACAACCTGTTCCAGAAATACAATATGAACCGGAGCAACAATAGGAACAACAACAACAACCTGATCAACACGTACCTTATTATGATCCGCATCAAGAATATGTTGATGCTTACGTAGTATTTTCGATGCATCCGATAGTAGCTCACCCAACGATTCATGGAGAATAGTTGCATCCCAATCTAAGATTTGATCGAAGCTGGAAAGATTACCCGACATATCAAAGTAACAAATTCAAATTGATACCGAAAAATGTAGAAGTGCCAAGGGTAATTGATTGGGAGCCTTTGGAAAGGGTCCAACTTGTTAACTCAGTTAGACAGCATTTGATCCAAAGGTATGGCAGCTCTTCTTTTCCCGATTGGGAACGTTTATTCACCATTCGTAGACCTGTATATAAGGAATGGTGCATTGAGCTTATGAGTACTATAGCGTTAAATGCGGATGTAGATAGGTTAGATGATAGAAGTTTTCTTAGATTTATACTTGGCCATAGGATGTACAGGATGTCCATGCTGGACATGGCCAGGGCTTTACAGATATATACGCCCGCTGAATTACTACTACCCGATTGTATGAATTTGATTTATCATGGTGAAAGGGTAGATAGGAATTTTTATGCTAACGCCGTCTGGAGGCGTATGTCAGATTTTATTGTTTTTGGGCGGGCAGGAACACATACCTACTTACATATTAACAGAGCCGAGCTTCGTATAATTCATAGATTTCTGGCTAACTCGATTACACAGAGAGGTCACAACAAGGAGAAAATGACCTTACGTGATTTATTTTACCTAAAGTGTATTCGAGACCCAAGAGGCTTTGTTAATATCCCTTACTGTGTTGGTTTTTATTTGTCTAAGATGGTGGAAGGAATACAGGAAGGGGAAATAATATGAGGAGGTATTTTTGTTACTCTCATTGGAGAGTATTTGGGTGTAGATAGGGATCATGGGGGTCCAATTTTGGTATGTAGGGAACATGTTGAGCCTTTAGGATTAAGGATCTATCAGGGTGCTAAGGTATTGAAAAGTAGACGCAATCAGGCAATACCATATGTTGGTAATCATCTTTAGGTAGAGAGAGGTTCATATGAGGAAATGGAGGAAGCAGATGACATTAGGGAGGCTATGACTGACATCTACCAGCGTGTAGATGAGGTAGAAATTACAAACGAGGAGAGACATAGACGGTACGAGCAGTGGCAAGCCCGGAATGAGTACGAGCATTTTAGGCAACGACAGCATGATAGATGGGACTATCATCAGCGACAGATCATGAGTCGGCTATCACCTCAGGATCACTACGTACCGACCCGACCCGACCCGCTTACTATCCTCCACACCATCCCGAGATGAGACCACCATATACTCTCTACGACCCTAACCAGGCCTACCAGTACACCTATCACCAACCATGGAACCCGACCGACGACATGAACTGGAACCCCTATCCAAATTGATATAGTTCCCTTTGGTGATTTTTATGATTTTTATTATTTTTATTTATTTATGTTTAAACATATGATATTGTGATACATTAATGTAATGTTTAATATTTTTATTATGTTGTAATAATATTTCATATTTGATTTGAAAGTGGGATTTTAAGTCCCATTTTAAATTACCATGCATATTATTATTTGTATGTATGTATATTGTCAATTGTACACAACAGGGTAAAACAGCGCATTTTCAAAGACTGGCATTAAGTTCAGCAAAAGCTACTAATTTTGACGACAAAATGAAAAACAAATGTGATGTAACAACAAGACGGAATGAACAAATGATGTGCACCATTTATCATTCAACAAACAAACGCCAATATGTTTGAAAACTTTGGTAAAATTTAATTATTTTTCTACGCTAATCACCCTCAATAATTTAAATTGTTACTGATTTCTTGTAAATGAGGGCATTGCAAGATCTTAAGTGTGGGAAGGGGTTAAATTCTTTCGGATTTTTAAAATTTTAACTTATACACTTGGTAGTTGTATTAGAATCTAGTGCTCTCTGATAATAAAGAACAGCCCTAGTCTTATATACTGACTACCCAATTCTAGTAAAATTTTTCAAAATTTTCAATTAAATGAATTCAAAATCATGTTTATACATATTTATGAACGATAAAACTAGGTGTTAACACCAAAATTATTGTTACCTCGGAAAGGACATAAATTGAGAAACAACCCAAAATGTTAGAATTCATTTAAATAGAGGACAATAAAAAGGCAAATAAAGGAAAATAAAAGCCAAGTGTGGGAAAAATTTACCAAGTTATTTAAAACATATATCACATATTTTTGTACAAATAACTGAAGATACTTTTGTTTTAGACAATTATCAGTTTTACCCAATTTCTTATAATATATTTGAAAGAAAGATGGATCTACACGATGAATCAATTCCATCATTAAAAGGAAGTAAAGTCTTCCGAAAAAGAAACGCGCTTCTTGATTTAGGTCAGGAAGTTGTCGTCTAGACCAGCTGTAGATTGACGAAAAATGTAGAAAAGTCATCTCTAAAAACAGCAGGAAATCCACGGACCTCAGCATCAAACAGGGTCACCAAGTGGTCAGACTTATCCTAACCATGAGAGGATCTGTTTCGTAAAATGGGAAGGGCAGGGTGCAAATTAGCTTGATAAGACTAATGAATCAAATCCCCAGAAAGGATAATCTCCTTAAAGATCAAAAATCAGCTTTTAAGACTGATATTACTCAATCCTTGAGATTGACTTTTAAAGATTGAGAATTCAAACTCATGGAATTCGATGATATCTAAACTCGAGCTTGAACGAGAAAATATTTTGATCAAAACTACAAACTGATTTGTTTTCTGAAAACCCATTTTTAATGCGTTCATTACCATTGAACGTAAAATCCTAGGAATTCACCTAGAATTCATTAGGTCACCTGAACCAAATTGGGTATCAACCGTAAGAACGGTGGTTGAATAGCATGGTCAAAGACAGGACCTTGTGTCAGACCGAAAAACTATAGGGTGAGCTTTACTATTGCTCCTACCAAGGATAGTAATTGCATCCGACACATTATAGACCATAATTGAAAGTATGTCATGGGACATTGCCTTAACAGTTGCTTGTTCAACACTTTCCTTTACAACCGGACGGTAGTTTACCGAAAGGTAATATACGGAGCAAGTATACTGGACGTGTTGCTTTCCCAATACAAGGTTAGTAAGTGGGTGACACAAAACCGCAAGTTTTGAGCTAAAATTTTCAAATCTGAAACCCACCAAACCCACAAAAACATTTTGCAAACACCGGTGAAGGGTTATTCCGGAAAACTTATCTAGGGTAAAAGCTAGATTGTATTTTCAAAAGATCAAATGTTTTCATAAAGATCCAATTTCCTAAAGGATCTAATTTTTCATAGTCATGTGGGACTGTAAACCACATCGTTACTACCATTGTTCATACCGCCGTATAGAAATCACTGATGTACAAAGTGTGAAGAATAAAGAAGTGATTCTAGTATATTTATTTCAAGACAATATTTCTTGAGGACAAGCAACGCTCAAGTGTGGGAATATTTAATAATGCTAAAAACGAAGATATATTTCATAGCATTATCCCTCAAGAAAGACAAGCTTTTAGTTGAAATTGTTCTATTTACAAGTGATATTCGTTTAAATAATAAAAGGTGAAGACAAAAGATAGATTCGACGAATTGAAGACGCAAACGACCAAAAAGCAAAAAAGTACAAAGTACAATCAAAGTAGTTCAAATTATTGGTGAGAAACGTCTCAAAATTACAAGAGTACAAGCCGCAAAACGTAAAATACAAGATATTAAATTGTACGAAAGGACGTTTGAAAATCCGAAACTAGGACCAGAGTCAACTCTCAACGCTCGACGCAACGGACTAAAAATTACAAGTCAACTATGCACATGAATATAATATAATATATAATTAATTCTTAAAATTATTTATATATTATATTATTATTTAAAAACCGTCGGCAAGAAGCAAACAACAACATGTGAATTCTCCTAGCTGGCCATGCGATCGCATGGCCAGGAAGAAGGAAAACCATACGATCGCATGGCCCCAATTATCAGGCCACATCTATAAATTTCGCGTGTTTTGGCTAAAATTATTACATCTTTTTCTCTTCCTATCTATCAACGTATATATATATATATATATATTAATTATAATTTTAATTTTAATTTTAATAATAAGGGTATGTTAGCGAATGTTGTAAGGGGGTAAGTCGAAATTCTGTCCGTGTAACGCTACGCTATTTTTAATCATTGTAAGTTATGTTCAACCTTTTTAAATTAATGTCTCGTAGCTAAGTTATTATTATGCTTATTTAAGCCGAAGTAATCGTGATGTTGGGCTAAATATTAAAATTGGGTAATTGGGCTTTGTACCATAATTGGGGTTTGGATAAAAGAACGACACTTGTGGAAATTAGACTATGGGCTATTAATGGGCTTTATATTAACTAAATGATACCTCGTTAATTTAATATATAGACTTATAATTTGATGTATTTATATATAACCACATACGCTTGACTGGGTACGGTGGGCGGGATATCTATAAATACCAATAATTGTTCATTTTACCGGACACGGAACTGGATTAATAGTTAATGGACTATTTGAAACAGGGGTGGATTACATTCAAGGGTAATTGGTGTAATTGTTAACAAAGTAATAAAACCTTGGATTACACGCAGTCGATAACCTGGTGTATTCATTAAACAAAGTATTAAGACCTTGTTACAATTCGAATCCCCAATTAGTTGGAATATTTGACTTCGGGTATAAGGATAATTTGACGAAGACTCTCGCACTTTATATTTATGACTGATGGACTATTATGGATAAAACCGTATGGACATATCAAATAATCCAGGACAAAGAACAAATAACCCATGGTAATAAACTAAAATCAACACATCAAACATCATGATTACGGAATTTTAAATAAGCATAATTCCTTTATTTCATATTTAATTTCCTTTATTTCATATTTAGTTGCACTTTTAATTATCGCACTTCAATTTATTGTCATTTTAATTATTGTACTTTTTAATTATCGTAATTTTATTTACCGTTATTTTATTTATCGCACTTCAATTATTGTCATTTACTTTACGCTTTAAATTAAGTTATATTTATTTTTAATATATTACATTAGGTTTTAACTGTGACTAAAGTTTTAAAATTGACAAACCGGTCATTAAACGGTAAAAACCCCCTTTTATAATAATAATACTACTTATATATTTATATATTTACAAATATAGTTTTAAAAAATATAGCGTTAACCTTGGCGAGTTCCCTGTGGACGAACCGGACTTACTAAAAACTACACTACTGTACGATTAGGTGCACTGCCTATAAGTGTTGTAGCAAGGTTTAGGTATATCCACTCTATAAATAAATAAATAACTTGTGTAAAATTGTATCGTATTTAATAGTATTTCCTTGTAAAAATATAACTATTTTTAAATACACCTCCCCGGCAGCGGCACCAAAAATACTTGATGTGCGTAGAGGTGTATACGAAATAGTATTATTTTTTACCAGGAAATACTATTAAATAAGATACAATTTTACACAAGTTATTTATTTATTTATTTATAGAGTGGATATACCTAAACCTTGCTACAACACTTATAGGCAGTGTACCTAATCGTACAGTAGTGTAGTTTTTAGTAAGTCCGGTTCGTCCACATGGAACTCGTCAAGTTTAACGCTATATTTTTTAAAACTATACTTGTAAATATATAAATACATAAGTAGTATTATTATTATAAAAGAGGGTTTTTACCGTTTAATGACCGGTTTGTCAATTTTAAAACTTTAGTCGCAGTTAAAACCTAATGTAAAATATTAAAAATAAATATAACTTAATTTAAAGAGCAAAGTAAATGACAATAATTAAAGTGCGATAAATAAAATAACGGTAAATAAAATTGCGATAATTAAAAAGTACGATAATTAAAATGACAATAAATTGAAGTGCGATAATTAAAAGTGCAATTAAATATGAAATAAAGGAATTATGCTTATTTAAACTTCTGTAATCATGATGTTCGACGTGTTGTTTTTAGTTTAGTACCATGGATTAATTGTCCTTCGTCCTGGATTATTTGATATGTCCATACGGTTTTGTTCATAATAGTCCATCAGTCATAAATATAAAGTGCGAGAGTCTTCGTCAAATTATCCTTATACCCGAAGTTAAATATTCCAACTAATTGGGGATTCGAATGGTAACAAGGTCTTAATACTTTGTTTAATGAATACACCAGGTTATCGACTGCGTGTAATCCAAGGTTTTATTACTTTGTTAACAATTACACCAATTACCCTTGAATGTAATCCACCCCTGTTTCAACTAGTCCATTAACTATTAATCCAATTCCATGTCTGGTAAAATGAACAATTATTGGTATTTATAGATATCCCGCCCACCGTACCCAGTCAAGCGTATGTGGTTATATATAAATACGTCAAATTATAAGTCTATATATTAAACTAACGAGGTATCATTTAGTTAATATAAAGCCCATTAATAGCCCATAGTCTAATTTCCACAAGTGTCGTTCTTTTATCCAAACCCCAATTATGGTACAAAGCCCAATTACCCAATTTTAATATTTAGCCCAACATCACGATTACTTCGGCATTAAATAAGCATAATAATAACTTAGCTACGAGACATTAATTTAAAAAAGTTGAACATAACTTACAATGATTAAAAATAGCGTAGCGTTACACGGACAGAATTTCGACTTACACCCTTACAACATTCGCTAACATTCCCTTATTATTAAAATTAAAATTAAAATTAAAATTAAAATTAAAATTAATATATATATATATATATATATATATATATATATATATATATATATATATATATATATATATATATATATATACGTTGATAGATTGGAAGAGAAAAAGATGTGATAATTTGAGCCAAAACACGCGAAATTTATAGATGTGGCCTGATAATTGGGGCCATGCGATCGCATGGTTTTCCTTCTTCCTGGCCATGCGATCGCATGGCCAGCTGGGAGAGTTCACATGTTGTTGTTTGCTTCTTGCCGACGGTTTTTAAATAATAATATAATATATAAATAATTTTAATACGTAGAGGTGTATATAAAATAGTTATATTTTTACTACAAAACACTATTTAATACGATACAATTTTACACAAGTTATTTATTTATTTATAGAGTGGATATACCTAAACCTTGCTACAACACTTATAGGCAGTGTACCTAATCGTACAGTAGTGTAGTTTTTAGTAAGTCTGGTTCGTCCACAGGGAACTTGCCAAGTTTAACGCTATATTTTTAACTTATAATTGTAAAAATACAAAAATATATATAAGTAGTATTATTATTATAAAAGGGGGTTTTTACCGTTTAATGACCGGTTTGTCGATTTTAAAACTTTAGTCGCAGTTAAAACCTAATGTAAAATATTAAAAATAAATACAACTTAATTTAAAGCGTAAAGTAAAAGACAATAATGAAATTGCGATAAATAAAAGTGCGTAAAGTAAATGACAATAAATAAAGTTGCGATAATTAAAAAGTACGATAATTAAAAGTGCAATTAAATATGAAATAAAGGAATTATGCTTATTTAAACTTCTATAATCATGATGTTCGACGTGTTGTTTTTAGTTTAGTACCATGGGTTAATTGTCCTTTGTCCTGGATTATTTGATATGTCCATACGGTTTTATCCATAATAGTCCATCAGTCATAAATATAAAGTGCGAGAGTCTTCGTCAAATTATCCTTATACCCGAAGTCAAATATTCCAACTAATTGGGGATTCGAATTGTAACAAGGTCTTAATACTTTGTTTAATGAATACACCAGGTTATCGACTGCGTGTAATCCAAGGTTTTATTACTTTGTTAACAATTACACCAATTACCCTTGAATGTAATCCACCCCTGTTTCAACTAGTCCATTAACTATTAATCCAGTTCCGTGTCCGGTAAAATGAACAATTATTGGTATTTATAGATATCCCATCCACCGTACCCAGTCAAGCGTATGTGGTTATATATAAATACATCAAATTATAAGTCTATATATTAAATTAACGAGGTATCATTTAGTTAATATAAAGCCCATTAATAGCCCATAGTCTAATTTCCACAAGTGTCGTTCTTTTATCCAAACCCCAATTATGGTACAAAGCCCAATTACCCAATTTTAATATTTAGCCCAACATCACGATTACTTCGGCTTAAATAAGCATAATAATAACTTAGCTACGAGACATTAATTTAAAAAGGTTGAACATAACTTACAATGATTAAAAATAGCGTAGCGTTACACGGACAGAATTTCGACTTACACCCTTACAACATTCGCTAACATACCCTTATTATTAAAATTAAAATTATAATTATAATTATAATTATAATTATAATTAATATATATATATATATATATATATATATATATATATATATATATATATATATATATACACACGTTGATAGATAGGAAGAGAAAAAGATGTGATAATTTGAGCCAAAACACGCGAAATTTATAGATGTGGCCTGATAATTGGGGCCATGCGATCGCATGGTTTTCCTTCTTCCTGGCCATGCGATCGCATGGCCAGCTGGGAGAGTTCACATGTTGTTGTTTGCTTCTTGCCGACGGTTTTTAAATAATAATATAATATATAAATAATTTTAAGAATTAATTATATATTATATTATATTCATGTGCATAGTTGACTTGTAATTTTTAGTCCGTTGCGTCGAGCATTGAGAGTTGACTCTGGTCCTGGTTCTGGATTTTCGAACGTCCTTTCGTACAATTCAATATCTTGTATTTTGCGTTTTGCGGCTTGTACTCTTGTAATTTTGAGACGTTTCTCACCAATAATTTGAACCACTTTGATTGTACTTTGTACTTTTTAGCTTTTTGGTCGTTTGCATCTTCAATTCGTCGAATCTATCTTTTGTCTTCACCTTTTATTATTTAAACGAATATCACTTGTAAATAGAACAATTTCAACTAAAAGCTTGTCTTTCTTGAGGGATAATGCTATAAAATATATCTTGGTTTTTAGCATTATCAGTGCCCTATTTGGTAATATTTGGTAACATTTTGGTAATTTTTCAGATTTGTTTCTTTTAAGACAATGGTGTGTAATAATTAGAATATTTATGTTGTACGCTTGACGTTTGTGGTGGTTGTGTTAAATACACCACTTTTATCTATTTTATTTTGTGTGTTTGTTTATTTCTTATTGTTAAGGTTTAGTGATGCTGGCATTAAGTTCAGCGAAGTACAATCAATTTGGAATTTGTGATAGAGATCAAGGAATGAACGATGTTCTTATGCTGGCATTAAGTTCAGCGCCATCGCTCACCTACATTTCACGATCTCCGGCTTTAGGCCAAGGTTTTTCGAACTCTTTTCACACTAATGCCCTCGTGTTTCTGATTTTAAGTAATGAGGGCCTTACTTAATCTTAAGTGTGGGGGAGGGGGTAATTCTCTCGGATATGTAATGCAACTTGGCTTATTGTCACATTTTATGAAAATTTTTAAAGTTTTTGAACTAAAAATATTAGCGAAAAAGCCTAGTGTGGGGGATGTTACTAATCTTTTCGAATTATTATCATAAAGTTTTGAAAAGTTAAAATGATTAAAGTACTTTTGGCTTGGAAATAAAAGAAATAAAAGTCACTAAACGGAAAGGATGCATCTAGTCCATCCTTGAAGGAAGTAAAGTCTTCCGAATGTCGCCTTACTTGATATAGCAAACTTCCTAAACTATGTCATTTCATACCAATATCATTTCACGATATTAGGTACAGTGGGAAGGGAAAGTCTTGAACTTTCAAACCCGGGTAAATCCAAGGAGCTGTCCAGTGTAAAACCGATTACGGCATATAAGCTGGAGCGGGATCTGTCCCGTGCGATAGCTCAGTCTTCGCAGTTTTAACCCTTGATCTAAATTGTACAAATTGACATGCAAGACCAATATTTATATCGCGTCAGGGGGCGGTTAAGAGTTCCATGATACTACAATCATGGGGGCGGATAGCTTGCTAATCGCCGACTGAGACTTCGGTTTTCAGTTACCCTCAACCGGAATTTGAGGTTAAAATCGGAAAACGTGTCTAGTTAGCATTGACATTTTGAAAATCTTAAAACGTTTTCTCAAAGATCCAATTTTCCCTAAGGATCCAAACTTTTAAAAGAACTTACACCAAAATTCGTCTCTCCCAAATAATCCAAATGTGTGCGTGTGTTTCATAAATTGTGTGTGTACCTCAACGAGTGTGTATTCCAATAGTGTAAACTTGTGTACTATATCGTGTGAGTGTGATTCTGATATCGGCTAAAAAGTCACGTTTTCACCCTGATATTAAGGCCCAAAAACAAGAAAGATTCGAACTTTATCGGCAAAATACCCACTTCGTCGGTTAGAATTAAAGAACAAGTAATTACGAATGTGGTGCAAAAAGAATCAAGAGAATCAGAGCTAAAACGAAGATTCTAGAGCGAAAACGGTGAAAGACAAGAAATCAAGTTACGATCCAGGAAATCAAGGTTGACCAGCATACCATACGTCTTTCCATACGGCCTGCAATATGACCTGCCACTATGGATACGGCTTGCCAGATACGTACCACCAGGTGCCTTCACCATACGGCCTGCCAGCCATACGACCTGCCAAATACGCCCCACCATACGGCCTGCCATACGGCCTGCCAGGAGTATTTTGGCATTTTCCTAGTCTATTTAATGGGTCTTTGTCATTCATTCCAACACACACTTCAATTCACTTCTTTCTCTCTCTTGTACAATATTAGTCATACTTTCAAGGCCTTCTCACCTCCGAGCGGGAAACCTAGTACCCGGAGGCGAACGCTGAAGATTGTATTAAGAGCAGTCTGAAGTCTTGAAGTGGTCACTTTTGTATTCAAAACTTGTTTAATCTACTGGTACCTCTATCCTTTATCTTATATAATGTTTTATTATATTGTTGCCATGACTAGCGAGTAGTTATATTTAGTGTATGCTAAGATGTAAGCAGTTATAATGCCGAAATAATATTATGGTTTGTGTATGCTGTCAAAATGCTTTCCGATTATGCTTTAAACTCAATCGCATTTCCAACTAATAGAACATAGTTATAGGCTCTGTTATTGGGAAGTCGCGAACCCGGTTTCAAAGTACACTATCTGTGTCACCCCTTGGTAAGAGAAGTCTATCGGATACAACATAAGATCGACTGAGACACACCGGTTGTAGTAAGTCTATCAAGCTTTGGATATCGACTGAGGACTCTTTCGTAGTGAAACATCTGACTAGACCCCTAGTACATTTTCGGTCCCAGACCATGCTAGTGTAGTCACCAAGCATATAAACTTCGTACGTGCACGTTGAAGCACAACGGTTGTTGTAAGCTGTACCTCTGCTAAGTAAGGCCATGGAACACGGTTAGTGTTGACTAGTACACTGCACCATAACGCGGTCTCAAGTATTGCACCCCGCTTGAGGGATTCTTAGTTAATTAAGGAACTGTTTGTTTAGACACAATATGGATTGGACCATTAGGATAACTGAACATGTTCATGGAAGTCATCTTGACTTGGCCATGGTGTTCTTTATGGTTGAACTCTTTTTAAGGGCCTAACTATCTTTTACCAATCATTAACGAAAGCATTGAAACGCATCAGGTCTCTAGGATATGGTAAACCATGTATTCTATTATGCTTAAGAAAGTTTAGACCATTTTGGAATGTTAATACGTCACCCAACCGAGTCGCTCAATTGGATGAGCCGTCTGAACGTGTATGCCTGTAGTCAGACTGCACGGGCGTCGGGGGTAAGAGACGTTGCTGTCTATTCAGAATCTTCAAGCCTAACGCAGTACCCGGTGACATGTCTTATGACAGGGGCATTTAGGACCAGTGTAATGAATACAAGGCCTCTGCCTATTCATGAGCCAGCATTCCATAATCTCGGCAGAATAACTGATGAAGTCATAGTATGCGCTTACTTTAACCTTATCTGAATTACAAATTTTATCGTATTTACTTTATCTATCTTATAAATTCGAAAATCCCAAAATAAATATTCACTACTCCCTAACTATCTTAGGCTAAAATATATGTTCGATGTTACTGATATCTCAAAAATATGACTCTAGGTCATACTTCCCTTACTCATAAGGAGTAGTAAGATTTAGGCCCCGCTAAATATAAATTTAAAACTGTACCCTCTCCCACGAGTGGCTAATCCTGGCGAGCCGCGGCCTAACGACACCGCGCAAATAAAAACCGTTCGTTTCGGCCATATCAAGAGAGACTAGTAGTTTTTGGCACCGCTGCCGGGGAACTGGTATCAGGCAATACTGCTCTCTATCAAACTTATTCATAAGCATTTAATGGTGTCTAAGAAAGACAATTATACACGGACTTGGTTATTGAATTTTCCGAACAGTCGCCAATTATATTGGGACCAAAAGGATCCTGCCTCTCCGTAGTCGGCCTGGCCACTTGGTTTGTTGAATAGTCTGTGCGAAGCTCTGTTACCTAAATACCAGGGAATCAGTAGCCAGAACCAAAAAACATATTCCACCATAGGATAGTTAGTTAATTAGATTAGATTACCTTAGATTACCTTAGACTACCTTAGATTAGATTACCTTAGACTACCTTAGATTAGATTACGTTAGACTACATTAGAATTAGATTAGCTTAGTTTAGTTTAGCTTATTATAATTTAGCTTATCTGCGAAAAATTAAAAACAAAAAGGCATACCTAGTGTATGACCCAAACCCGATCTAGACCAGGGCCATTGTTATTCGTACCTGATCCAGACGCAATAATCTCTAATGCACGCAAGAAAGCAAGAATCAGAAACCAAATGGCGTTACGCGTTACTTTAGTAGAAAATACCAAACCCTCGATTGAAGGTCGAGGAGGACCAATCAGATTTCCAGAGATTCAAGGACACTCGTTCGAGTTAAAACATCACATCATCCAGCTCATTCAGAATAGCTGTCAGTTTCACGGATTACTAAATGACGATCCTAATTCTCACCTTGATAAATTCATATCTCTTTCGAACTCCTACAAACAGCCAGGGATAGGACAAGATATAGTCCGGCTATACTTGTTCCCCTATTCTCTCACTCATCATGCTCAAACTTGGTTTGAAGGATTGGAAAAAGATTCCATCGCGTCATGGACGGAGATGGCTACTAAATTCCTAACCAAATATTTCCCTCCTTCTAAACAAACCAAACTGAAGAATGACATCATTAACTTCAAACAAAGTTACGATGAATCTCTTTACACCGCATGGGAGCGATTCAATACCCTGCTAAAGAAATGCCCTAATCACCAGCTAGAACGGTCAGCCCAAATCTGTACCTTCTACAATGGTCTTACGGTAAATCATAGGACGACGATCGATGGAGCAGCTCAAGGGAATCTGATGAACCAAACCGCAGACGAAGCATGGGAATTGCTCGAGAACATGACGATGCATCATCATGACTGGAACAGTGGTGAAATAACTTCATCATCTGCCCCACTCTCTGCACTTAATAATCAAACGGAGGCCATCAAATCCCTCACAGATAAAATGGAATCTCTTGCCAAATAACTCGGAGAATTGAAGACGCAACTGCAGCAGGTTAACCAAGCTCAGGCTTGTGTTAATTGTACCAACCTGCAACCTACTGAAGATTATCAAGTTGAGTACAAAAACCCTGATGGTTCAGTCTGTTACGTCCATTACCCAGCTCGTCCACCAAATCCCGGAATCAATCAACCACCTAGGGTTAATCAATTTCAGCGAAGCAATCAACCTTTTCGCTATCGCTATCCACCTTATCCAGCCCAACAATCTCAATTTACCTACGATCAACCACTTCCACTCACTGGTCCCCCAGTTGAGGAAAATTCCCCTAGCACCCAGATTACAAAAGCAGCTAACCCCACTCTCGGAGCTGATAATCAGTTAACTCAGTTCATTCAAGGACAACAACAGCTAAATCAGAGAACTGCAACCAGACAAGATCAGATGGAGATACTAATGGGAAATCAATTGGCTCTGCTCAAAAGTTTGGAAACGCAGCTCGGACAGTTATCACAATGCCTTGAAACCCGACCGCAGGGAAGATTACCAAGTAATACTATCCAGAATCCCCACATAGAAGAAGCAAAGCAAATGGATTCAGTAATCCCAGAGGAAGAACCAAGGAGAAGGTCAACTAGGCTCAAGAACAAATCGACATATACTCAGAAGTGGACCCCTGAAACTCCAGTTCGCATACCTTATCCTGGAAGGCTACAAGAAGAACCATCAAAGCTTGATTCCTTCAAACTTGATGGAAGATTCTAGGACACCATGTCCAAAGTTCCCAACCAGAAGAGATACATCAGAAGGCTTCTTTCTACAAAGGAGAGGATACCAGACTCTAAAAAAATTCCACTGAGTGAAGAATGCTCTGCATTACTCAGAAACTCTCTACCACCTAAGCTAGGAGATACGGGCCGATTCGTTTTCCCGTGTTCAATCTACCAATCTGGAACCATTCATGCGCTAGCAGATTTAGGAGCAAGTATCAACATAATCCCCTACTCTCTCTACAAGAGATTAGAGTTAGGAGACTTGTCACCAACCAAAATGACAATCCAACTTGCCGATCATACAATTCGATATCCTAAGGGCATAGTTGAGAACATCTTGGTGAAAGTCTACAAATTCTTGTATCCTACGGATTTCATAGTAATGGATATCAAGGAAGACCTACACACCCCAGTAGTGTTAGGAAGACCTTTCATGAATACGGCTAGGACTGTCATTGATGTGTACAATCAAATCATGATCTTACGATCGCATGGGGAGAGCGTTACCTTCAAAATTGACCGACCAACCGATCTTTCTGGACAGGCAAAGATGTTTGTTATTTCCACTAGACGGATCACTTCCGAAGACGAGTCTTCACCACCAGCCGATGATGTCGAGCTGGGTGTCGAATCACAGTCTGTAGATGACCCAGAAATGGAAGAAGAGGATCCAAGTGAAGAAATAGAGGAAGAGGAAGAATCTGAGGAGGAAGAGGAAATGGAGGACGTAAAAGAAACTGCAACAGCACCCATTCCAAGCACTGAGCGTCATGAAGAAATAATGAGGCTTGAGATGGCAGATCACAGTTTAATCATTCGCTTCAAGAAGAAGACCGACAAGGCTGAGGTTAAGGATATAGAAATTGATCCTGTTAGTATCAAAGCGGAGAATCAGAATACTGAAGAAACCCGTTCATCAGAACCAGATACCGATGATGACGAGGAAAAGCATCGTGAAGACATTCTGACTAACTCACACTCTCCAACCGAATTAGATCAAGGGGAGCCGGACTCTTCTTCAGATCGAATTCCAATTATATCCACACATGATCACCTTCATCAATGACACCGATGAATTTGAAGACATTCTCGAAGCCATCCGAAAGTCAACCATTGATTTTTCGCTACGCTTAACAGAACGAATTATGGCTATCAGAGAAGAGCACCACCTCTATCTCCGAAGAGAAGACAATGATGTTGAAATCCTAGAAGAACGCATTCAAGACTTTATCAATTCTCTTCACGATCATATCTATCACGAAGAAAGGCAACGAGAGCATAACTCAGTAGTTTGCACTATTCTCGAAACAAGATTCTGTCGAGATCAGAAGATCATTTACTCTAGGGTTTACAATGCCTTAGCCGTATCTGCACTTCCGTTCTCGTGAAACCAACGAGCACTACTGACTCTCATCCGGAAGCAGATGGTTCTTTCCACCGGCCGCCCGACTTATCACTCTGATTTGCAAATGATCGAGGATATTCACAGTCTTTTTGCTCTCTTGGAAAGAGATAATTTCGAAAGCACACCAGACAGACTAGTGATTTACGTAACAATTGATCACCAAGCTGATCTGATTATCAAAGAGTTACAAGACGCTGTTATGAAGGAAGCAAGACGAAACAATCCGTTCTCTCATCTTGAACCAGATCGAGTCAACATTGCCACCTATGTTACGAAGTACCTATCACATATCTTTCACGAGTCCACGGATCCTAGTTTCACATTTAAAGCTGGATGTCGGGAGATATACTCAAAGACGGTGAAATTAATACTCGGATCAGGATTGCTGTTCACTTCTTTCCAGCTTCGTCTCTTAACTAATCTGTGCAAAGCAACCGACTCCTACTGTGGAGATCATCGTTCCGAAGACTTCAAAATTCTAAAGATAAAGTTTCTGACATTGTTTGAAGACCTCCGAAATGAGCATCCCGTCAGAGAAATCATCAACACCAGCACTGCTTCTATGATTGACATTCATGGGTTAACCAGCAGGGCTGTGGATCATATTCTCATCAGACTCCAAGACTTATCAAGAGCCGAAACTGCGCACTACTTATCTTTCAGAAGATCTTCAAGAGAAGTACCGGATTTGTTACCACTATTGGTCCGACATTTTCTCAGGACTTATCCACCAAGACTTACATTTCCTCGAGAAGACCAAGATCACAACTACCAACAAGGAATGTTCGCTTTTTGAAGCATCATTATGGTCGAGCCAACGACCTTAAACAAAAGCACTTCTCGGGAGGCAACCCATGCAATAAAGTAGAGTAGAAGAATAAAGGATGACAAATGAGCCGATAAAGAAGCAAGGAAGCCAGCCGCATCTGCTAGGGGTATTTCTTTCTTTTCGCTACTAGCTCAAGATTCAAAATATACCACATCCTAGCTTATCACTAAGTGTGGGATAACACCCAAATCAAAATACTAGACAAATACTCCCAAATCTTCAACTAAAACTCCTAAGTGTGGGATACACTAGGAACATTGAGGAAAATGTTCGTCTAAGTGTGGGATGTTGGTATCTTTTTATGCTGTATTATAATAAACCATTACGAAGATTCCAAATCCTTAAGCCAAATTTCAAAAATTTTGCAAAAAGAAACCCTTTTCGAAAGAGTATTTTTGAAAACCTAAATGTTTGTCAATAAAAATAAGGCTTAAGTAAGGTGGAATTCTTGTTAGATTGAAATCTCTAATAGAGCATTGCATGACTAAGGCATTATCGACCTAAATTGATTATGGTGAGGCACCCCAAATAAGACCAGCATTCATCTTTAATGCTTCACTATTTTCCGTTGAGAGTGCCGATGTCTGTGCTCAGAATCAGAACTTGCTTTAGATCTACATTTCCAAGCAGCGAAACGTGGTTCGGTTGTAATCAAAATAGCTACCCATTTGTCAAACATAAACCTTCCACACCTCTACTACTTCTACTCCACCACCACATCCATATCACCTTTACTATTTCTCGAAAAACTCAAAAAATGAGATTCCTTCCGAAAACCCGATATTATAAACCTCTCAAGTATCATGACAAAAGTCTTGAAAAAGTTTACCGGAAAAAAGTTTCTCGAGATGAAGTCTCCAAAAAAAAAAAAAAAAAAAAAAAATTTGATGAAGTTCTGAAAAAAAGGAGCAGAACTAAATAAGAGAAATGCCGAAGAGAACTCGACCAAAAATGATTGTCAATTGAAGAAAAGTTCAAAAGTGCTTCTTAAAATACTTCAGCACTCCTATCTATCCGAATAAAAGTCTGTATAAAGACTACATTACCCGTTATCTCACCGTTCAAAAATAACTTCACTACCACTCCAAAATTCCTTTTCCATCATTGACAAATGACCTATAAAACTGAGATTACTACCATTCTCGCATTAGCAGCAAGGATTTGAGTCTTTATCAAGCCTATGACGATGGGTGCAGCATGACTGGCTATGAGCGTACTTCATTTCTTAGATCTATAGGGAACCCTAAACACTTGAGTGATTTGAGTGACCCGTGAAAGCTAGCCTATGTCATGTAACCTCCTCGCATGCTTGCAGAGATAATTTCAATCCTAACATAGATGACTCACCTTATCTTTTTGCTCTTATAATAAAAGTAAACCGCTTAGGCTATTAGAAAAGAAACACCGAAAAGATTCTTAAGAATGAGAGTTTGCTTGAGGACAAGCAAAGTCTAAGTGTGAGATATTTGATATCGGCTAAAAAGTCACGTTTTTATCCCGGTATTAAGGCCCAAAAACAAGAAAGATTCGAACTTTATCGGCAAAATACCCACTTCGTCGGTTAGAATTGAAGAACAAGTAATTACGAAGGCGGTGCAAAAAGAATCAAGAGAATCGGAGCTAAAACGAAGATTCTAGAGCAAAAATGATGAAAGACAAGAAATCAAGTTACGATCCAGGGAATCAAGGCTGACCAGCACACCATACAGCTTGCCATACGGCCTGCCATACGGCCTGCCACTATGGATACGGCTTTCCAGATACGTGCCACCAGGTGCCTTCACCATACGGCCTGCCAGCCATACGGCCTGCCAAATACGGCCCACTATACGGCCTGCCATACGGCCTGCCAGGCGTATTTTGGCATTTTCCTAGTCTATTTAATGGGTCTTTGTCATTCATTCCAACACACACTTCAATTCACTTCTTTCTCTCTCTTGTACAATATTAGTCATACTTTCAAGGCCTTCTCACCTCCGAGCGGGAAACCTAGTACCCGGAGGCGAACGCTGAAGATTGTATTAGGAGCGGTCTGGAGTCTTGAAGTAGTCACTTTTGTATTCGGAACTCGTTTAATCTACTGGTACCTCTATCCTTTATCTTATATAATGTTTTATTATATTGTTGCCATGATTAGCGAGTAGTTATCTTTAGTGTATGCTATGATGTAAGCAGTTATAATGCTGAAATAATATTATGGTTTGTGTATGCTGTCAAAATGCTTTCCGATTATGCTTTAAACTCAATCGCTTTTCCAACTAATAGAACGTAGTTATAGGCTCTGTTATTGGGAAGTCGCGAACCCCGATTCAGAGTACACTATCTGTGTCACCCCTTGGTAAGAGAAGTCTATCGGATACAATGTAAGATCGACAGAGGCACACCGGTTGTAGTAAGTCTATCAAGCTTTAGATTCTGACTGAGGACTCTTTCGTAGTGAAACATCTGACTAGACCCCAAGTACATTGTCGGTCCCAGACCATGCTAGTGTAGTCACCAAGCATATAAACTTTGTACGTGCACGCTGAAGCACAACGGTTGTTGTAAGCTGTACCTCTTCTAAGTAAGGCCATGGAACACGGTTAGTGTTGACCAGTACACTACACCATAACGCGGTCTCAAGCATTGCACCCCGCTTGAGGGATTCTTAGTTAATTAAGGAACTGTTTGTTTAGACACATAAAGGATTGGACCATTAGGATAACCGAACGTGTTCATGGAAGTCATCTTGACTTGGCCATGGTGTTCTTTATGGTTGAACTCTTTTTAAGGGCCTAACTATCTTTTACCAATCATTAACGAAAGCATTGAAACGCATCACGTCTCTTGGATATGGTAAATCATGTATTCTATTATGCTTAAGAAAGTTTAGACCATTTTGGAATGTTAAAACATCACCCAACCGAGTCGCTCAATTGGAGCCATTTGAACGTGTATGCCTGTAGTCAGACTGCACGGGCGTCGGGGGTAAGGGACGTTGCTGTCTATGCAGAATTTTCAAGCCTAACGCAGTACCCGGTGACATGTCTTATGACAGGGACGTTTAGGACCAGTGTAATGAATACAAGGTCTCTGCCTATTCATGAGCCAGTATTCCATAATCTCGGCAGAATAACTGATGAAGTCATAGTATGCGCTTACTTTAACCTTATCTGAATTACAAATTTTATCGCATTTACTTTATCTATCTTATAAATTAGAAAATCCCAAAATAAATATTCACTACTCCCTAACTATCTTAGGCTAAAATATAGGTTTGATGTTACTGATATCTCAAAAATATGACTCTAGGTCATACTTCCCTTACTCATAAGGAGTAGTAAGATTTAGGCCCCGCTAAATATAAATTTAAAACTGTACCCTATCCCACGAGTGGCTGATCCTGGCGAGCCATGGCCTAACGACACCGCGCCAATAAAAACCGTCCGTTTCGGCCATATCAGATTCCTATTATTGTGTTCTCCAATAAACGAGTGTGTATTCCAATTGTGTAAATATGTGTTCATAAAAGTGTGAGTGTGTATTCCATTTGTATTTTATGTGTTTTAAATAGCGTGATTTTGTGTGTGTTTTGCGTGATTCGTGTGATTCGTGTAATATGTACTTCAAATAATGCGTGTGATTCATTGATTTTTGTGTTTTGTATATGAATGATTAGAACAAGACTTGCTTGAGGACAAGCAAGAGTTAAGTATGGACGATTTTGATATTACTCAAATTGGTCATATCTTTAGTCGTAATATCGCGTCCTATTGTTGTTTATTTCATATGTAAACATAGTAATTCCGTTTGTATTTCATATTATTGTAATATAGTCTAGAATCATTGTAAACTTGAAGAAATATGGAAGATTATGTATGATACAACTCAGAGATCGAAAACAAGACCAGAGAGCCAAAGACAGAAGGGTGCGCTCAGCGCACCACAAAGTGTGCGCTCAGCGCACATTGCATAATTTTGATCTGAAGATTTCTTGGCCAAAACCAAAGTGTTCCAAGCATAGTGCGCTTCGCGTACAGTAGTGCTCTCCAACGCACAGTAATGCGCTCAGCGCATCCCTCCGCGCACTTTTACCAGAAAAGAATATTTGAACGTGTGATGTCGAGCTGTAAAGAAAAAGTGGGTTAGGTGAAGAGTGCGCTCAGCGTACCCTTAATGTGCGCGCCGCGCACAGTGCTTTTCACCAACTGTTCAGCTTATTTAATTCCATTTCCAGTTTCATTTCAAGAGTACCAGTTTCCTTTCTGTTCAGAGACAAAAACATACGATTCAAAGCAGTTCTTGGGCTTATCAAAGTGCATCTAAGCACTCAAATCATTGAAGAATCCAAGATCATTCAAGAGCTTCATCCAAGATTACTCCTAAAAGGTTAATCTTGTATTTACAATGAATTCTATCTTTGTTACTGTTGTGTTTAAGTTTTCAAGCATGATTGTTGGCTAGTCCATTTTATGTTCATCTAGATAAATAACCGAGATGTTGAATGTTTACTATTGATTGATTGTTATTATGTACGATAGTTTGATGTTTGAATACAAGAACCATTCTTGTTAAGCTTAATCCTTTCGATTCAACTAGTTAATATGTTCATTTGATTAAGAAACATCATCTTGTTATGTTAATATATTGATTTACACCTAGTGACATGTGTTTATCCGTCTTTTACCAAAAGGGATAAGTTGAGTTCAAATGGTTAATTTACATAAGAATGTAAGAACGACTCTTGTAGATACTTTGGAATAGCTTAATTAGTATGTGTAATTGTCTAGGAGAATGACCAATTCCTTAGAATCTGTTATACACACTTTCAACTACCTAGTTACATCAATTAACATGTGTTAGTGATTTGCCTTATCTAGTGACGTTTATAGGGATCTTATTATAACACTTAGTTAATTATTTGGGTTGGGTGAATTAAGCATTTAACCGGACCAAGAGAATGAACTAAGTTAAACCTTTAGTTGATATAGGAGTGGATCATGTACAACACACTATTGACTTGATCATTCTTCAAGTCTTCAAACTAGTTGAATTAGTTGATTACAAATAGGAGGTCTTAGATGACAAGAACATCACTTGCGTCATGTAATCCCGTTTGAGTGTTTGCGCAAGACTACTCTTGGTGAACCAATTAATTAGTTCTCGTGCATAACCAATCAATCCGATCTTAATCCTAAATAACATTCAACATTAAGGGTAAAAAGACTAGATGAGCATATTTCTTTAATTTGATATCAAAACTATCTTTCTGTTTTCATAAACTAAATATACCAAAAATATTGTCTTTTTAATCTTATTCATCACTTGATTCGCCCATCGTAAAAGGGCAAACCAAAATATATCTTGTACTTGTAATTTTCTTAGTTAATCACAATTTAGTTTATAATCCTAATTTGATTTAAATATATCTTGTACCATTTACTATACTACTACACGATCGGGTACACTGCCCGTTAGTGTGTAGCAATCTCTAATCGGTATTTTTCCATACTATTTCATACAACAATTCATATACCACGTTTTGCACATCACGGGTCAGGGTTTCTTTTATCATTTCGGTCCACTCATCTGATTTATGGTTAAGGCTAGAGTAGATAATCTCTAAGAATTTAGAGATTACATATTCGCCGCAGAATGTTTCTCCAATGAAGTTATGAATCAACACTTCATCGTTTGTTGTTGTTGGTATTCTTTGGTATCTACAGAGTGTATGACATTGGTGCTCGTGGGACAGATTGTGATGTTGCGGTGTAGGATGCGGATGTTGTTGTTGGTGGTGGTGATGGTACTGTTGGTGTTGCTGATGGTGGTACTGTTTATGCTGCTGGTGCTGCTGCTGGTGTTTGTAACCTTTGCACCATATTCTCCAAAGCCACTACCCGAGCGCGAAGCTTGTTGACTTCTTCTATTACAACGGGATGATTGTCGGTTCGGACGAGCGGATAAATAAAATCTAGAATTTAATATAATATATAATCGTGACGAGATACTCTGGAAATGAGAGAGAAAATGGTATTACGAACAGGTTCGCCAGTAAGTGCTTCAGGTTCTTCACCAAGAGGGCAATGTGGTGGATGGAAGGGATCACCTTCTTCTTCTCTCCAATGTTTGAGGAGGCTACGAACCCATCCCCAATTCATCCAGAATAGATGATGGCTGATTGGTTGATCCATTCTGGTCACACTGCTTTCGGAGCTTGAGTGGGATTCCATTTCGGAATCCAAGTGACTTGAACTAATGACGAATTCTGTTTCGTACGATTGAATAAAGAATTTTTTCGATATGAAACGATTTTTCGGCTATCGGGTAGTATTCTAATTACATAGAATATCTATATATATAGAGCAAAAGATTTCATAGATTACGGAGGAATTTACGGAATATGTCAGGCAAAGTTTACAGTAACAGATACGCTAAGATATGATTTAGCAGATATGCTAAGATATGAATTTTTGTCTATATAGTATTCATGCAATTACTGCAGTTAGACGTGTCTAGACTAAGAATGATAAGCATGTAATTTCCTAAATAAATGATAAACAAAACTTTTGACATGCAGACACGGTCGAAGTCCAGACTCACTAATGCATCCTAACGACTATCAGTTAGAAACACTAATGCAGACCTGGTTCGCTAAGACCACCGCTCTGATACCACATGAGACGACCCGTCCCAATCCATAAGGATGAATACAATAACATATGGATACATTGCGAGGTATTTGACCTCTATATGATACATTTTACAAACATTGCATTCGTTTTTAAAAGACAATTTTCATTACATCGAAAGATTACAGGCATGCATAACATTTAATAATATCCAAACTATAAATGACCTAATCTGTCATTTACTTAACAATAATCTTTATCAGAAGTCATCACATTTTTCAAAAGTATTAGAAAAAGTTTTGAACTTCGATGGTTTTGGTCGCTAGATTCCAATCGCGTTCATAGTGAAAAAGACGTACTTTCCAACTCTCAGATGTAGAGTATACATGACCAGGCTTCTTACTAGTAGATCACTCATATCACTCAAGTGTTTAGGGTGCCCTAATCTAGTTGTATTGTCGCTCAGAAGCCAGTCGTGTAACAGTTCTCATCATAGGCTTGGTAAAGCATCGATATCTCCACCATTTAAGTAAGGACGACACTGATCTTCTCCTTAGGCATTCTTTCAAGAGGAAGACGGGTTATAGGTTTTGGAAATTTTTTATGGATTGGTGAAAGGTGTCCAGATCTTTTGATTTTTGAGAGAATTGATAGACTTTGATTCTTCAGTGTATCCTTTTTGGATAGAGAACGGCTTAAATTCCTCAAGAGTTTTCTTCAGAAGATGCGGATTTTTGCTAAGACTTTGTCTAGAATTTTCTCGGCTCTTCCGGTTATTCTTCCTTGGGCAATTTCTCGGGTTTTTTGCCTTTATTAGAGACTTTGCTTTTTTTTTTTTGCATACCCTTTCTTCATAACTTTTGTTATTTGTTCCTGGTACCCAGAGAGGAAGTGATATTTCACCGAAAATAGGTCTTTGACTTATCAAAAACAATCAGGGGTTCGGAATCTTTCAACAAGTGCTTTTGAAGCGAATTTGATCGATCTATCTCTTCGTTAATCTCTGGATCTTTTTGATGAATGGAAAGGGAATGAAGGTGAATGGGTAGTGTATTTTGGGAGTGAATTTGGGGTGAATATTTCTGATTCATCAACTCTTTATGTGAGTTGGTAGGTTTAAATTGCGTAGAGTGGAAACGGAAACAGATGGCTTTTTGTCTTCTCTATTCAGAATAATTTAGGAAGGAGTATCGCACCTGCACCATGTATGGCGCTTACTAACCATTGGCCTCGAAACGAATGTCAAAACCAAGTTCTAACTTGAACCGTACTGATATCGGCCAAAAAGTCACGTTTTTACCCCCGATATTGAGCCCTAAAACCATAAAGTTCCAAACTTTATCGCCAAAATAATCACTTTGTTGGTTAATTTGGTAGATTTAGTAATTACAAAGGCTATGTTTCAAGAATCACTAAAAACGGGTGAAAAACGAGGAAAAACGAGCAAAACCGGCTAAGACGATTAACTCGCGTTTAAATAACTTATTTTAAAATTTTTGGAAAAGTTTATTTACTTAATCTCATGTTTTAGGATATTCAATTACGAACGCGTGGGCGCAAGAATTGTCAAAAACGGAGCTAAAACGAAGATTCTAGAGCGAAAACGGTGAAAGACAAGATACGATCCAGTAAACCCCTTGCCAAACGGCTTGCTATAATGGAAAATGGCCTGCCAGCAAACGGGCACCAAAAACGGCTTGTCCAAGCAAATGGGCATCAAAAACAGCCTTAGCAAACGGCTTGCCAAACGGCCTGCCAGAGGTTTTTCAGCAATTTAATTACAATTTTGCTACCAAGCATTTCCTATAAATGGGGGCTTCATCCCACTATTTCAACACACCATTCTTCACTTCTCTCTCTAAATATCTCTCTATAGTCGCTCTCTAGTGATCTATAGGAGATTATTTCTCTCTCTACTTTCTCTCTCTAGATTCTAGAGAGAGAAAAGTACAGAGATTAGGAAAATAATTATCTCTCTATTGTTGCTCTCTAATGATCAATAGGAGAATAGTATGTAGTTAGTAGTAGAAGCTGTGACGATCACTCCAAATCCATATGGACGAACACGTCATTCATTGATTTCATTGCGAGGTATTTGACCTCTATATGATACGTTTTATAAACATTGCATTCTTTTGAAAAGGCACTCCATAAATGAATATTTAAATCAAAGGTTTTCGACATCTGATGATTTCTACATATAGACAATCACCATAAATAATAGTTTACAATAGTACTTCCGTTGACAATGCAGTCAAAATAAGATACATGGTGATGATTTGGTGAATGCAACGTTTCCTTGAAAAATATGTCATGTAAGACTCCATGCACATAGCTTGTCTAACATCTAAGCAAACAGCGGAAGACTTCTAGAAACCTGAGAATAAACATGCTTAAAAGTGTCAACACAAAGGTTGGTGAGTTCATAGTTTTAATGTTGCGCATAATCTGTATATAAAGGTGGATCACAAAATTTTAGTTGTTCAATCCAGAAACGTTTATCAAAATATTCTACGAAATTGAGCACCCTGGTAACTAAACTTAACGTATATATAATTTGTACCCTTTGTATAATCATGTTAATAATACACGCAAACCAACGTGTACGCTTCTCAAATAGCATACGTCCGTTAAAAGGCTAGTGCTCTAGCTCGGACAGGGATATCAAGCCCTATGGATCCATATATAACTACTCGCGCCCACCAGTTCTTATAACTGGCAGTTACTAGTTACCAAAGCTAAGGGATTTTCGGTTCAAACTCTGTGTAGAATTTAGTATGTACTTGTATCCATTGCGTTTAAAATAAAGTGCATGTATTCTCAGCCCAAAAATATATATTGTAAAAGCATTTAAAAAGGGAGCAAATGAAACTCACCTTAGCAGCATATAAAGTCGTTCACCAAAATGTGATCGAAACTCGGATTACCAAATAACCGTAGATCTCAACCTAGAGAACATATGTTGGTCAATAAATGTCTATCAAGCTAGGTCAGGTCATAGTGTATCACAATCCTAATGCTCGAGATCGACATACAAAAGTTATCCAAAGTCGTTTCAAAAAGTCAATTTTGACAATAGTTCAACAAAACGAGACGTACCTTATTTACGGATTCATTTACTCGGTTGGTAATATTCAAAAAAACCAATTTATTAATCTCGTAAACAAGTTGTTTAAATCTTAATTGCAGATTCAAAAGCAATTTCAATTAATGTCAATCATAATTCAGTTGATCATATCTTTTAATCCATTCATCGAATTTATTCGATATCTAAATGAAAAGTTATTGATTTTTCGCCAGCTTTTCGAAAACATGTATATCATATACCTTTTACCAGTAATATATGTATTTAATTCGTGATTCATTATAAACTGTTTAATGACGAAATTTAGTATACAAGCATGTATAAATATATATTCGAGCACTAGACATGGATACACTATTAATATATAATAGATAAGATATAAATGCTTACGTATCAATATTGTGATTCAATATTGTAGGAAAGTACGTAGACGTAACGGAGATGATAAACACTAGATTTGATTCAAAAATATACCCCCGAACATTACCCATAACCTCCTTGGCAATAACCCATAATTTCCTTAGCTTTAATCCTTTTGAGAACTCGTTTTGAAAGTTACACGCTCATGACCTCGTCGTAATATTTTATGCATAATACTAATAATAACACTAATATTACAAATAATAATATTAGGATTAATAATAATAATAATAATAATAATAATAATAATAATAATAATAATAATAATAATAATAATAATAATAATAATAATTTAAATAATACGGAGTAAAAAGAATGAGGAAAGAAACAGAATAGATCGAGCTATTTATACATGTTTGCTGAATCTGATGCCCATGCGATCGCATGGGCTTTCAGTACAAATGCCATGCGATCGCATGGCCCGTCTGGACAGCTCACTTTCATTTGTTTTCTTGCTTGTCGACATATTATTTAATTATATATATAATATACTTAATTTATATAATTAATTAAATATTATATTAAATTCACATGCATAGTTGACTTGTAATTTTTGTTCCGATAAGTCGTACGTTGTCACTCGACTTATGTCTCGGTTCCGGTTTTTCGAACGCCCTTTCGTACGCTGAGAAAACTAGTACTTTTTGTTTCGTGACTCGTACCTTTGTCAAAATATAAACTTAATCATTGATAACTATGTCACTCTAAGTGTAGCTTTAATCAATTAAGTGTTTTGGTTATTTGCTTCTATAAATCATCGTCTCGTAGTATATACATATACATATATATATATATATATATATATATATATATATATATATATATATATATATATATATATATATATATATATATATATATATATATATATATATATATATATATATATATATATATATTGAAATAGTGTTTACTGTAGCAATTCACTGTAGCAAAGTCAATTTCACTGTAGCAAATAGTGATTTTCGAAGACAATGTAGCATTTTGGGTACTGTAGCAATTTGAAAATACTGTAGCAAATTAGTGTTTTACTGGTTCATTTTAAACGCTTTAGTTAACTTATCTAAATAGCAATCGAATCAACAAATGAATGTTACTATCGTTTACTAAATAACTTGAAATTATATATATGTATATATCTTTTTAATATACATAAATCAGTTTTTAAATACACATTGGAAGTTATTTATAATTAATTTTAATAATAAATATTTCAACTTATCATACATATTCAAATAGATATTTAAACCAATAAGTTTAATGTACGGTATGAAACAATTAATACATCGTTACATTTTCAAGTTATAGTATATATGTATCTATT
This sequence comes from Rutidosis leptorrhynchoides, assembly GCF_046630445.1. NCBI lineage: Eukaryota > Viridiplantae > Streptophyta > Magnoliopsida > Asterales > Asteraceae > Rutidosis > Rutidosis leptorrhynchoides. The sequence continues at coordinate 353,509,897 of NC_092342.1, read as the reverse complement.
TACATATAATTGTTCGCGAATCGTCGAAAACAACCGAAGGGTATTTAAATATATAAAAGTAGTCCAAAAATTTTGAGATTCAGTTTTACAGACTTTGCTTATCGTGTCGGAAATGTTAATCATACAAAGATTAAGTTTAAATTTGGTCAAAAATTTCCGGGTTGTCACAGTACCTACCCGTTAAAGAAATTTCGTCCCGAAATTTGAGTGAGGTCGTCATGGCTGACAATAAAAATGTTTTCATGACGAATATGAGTTGGTAAATAGAATTTTATCACCATTGAATAATACGGATAAAATAATCCGATTACTCGAATCGTATGTGAGAAGTTATCGTAATAGAGTGAAATGGAGAATAGAGATTCGTCTTATCTCTTGATGTAGTGACGATTGATTTCCGGAATTTAAGGAATAGAAAATCTTCATAATTTAAATAAGATTTGATTTTTCGGAATTTGCGGAAATTAGGATTTTTTTTAAATGCATAATCTGCCTCTATTGCTGCGTCCGATATTTTGCTATAAATTGACCTCTTCCGTTTCATTATTTTCACTACTCCTATATCTTCTTCCTCATTTCATACTTTCAAAAGATTGTGAAATGCTTCATCCAGTTCTGATTCTTGATATACTCCTAACTTTCATATCTGTCATTCTTCTTTTTCATCTACCACCAGAGGAAATTACTTTCTTCTACCATTACCTTGGGGTTATAGTGTTTTTCATTCTCCCGTGTCTTTATATTGCTATACGCATTGATATAAACGGTTTGTAATATATGTGTTGTTGTCAGGCTTTATATTTTCCCTTATATTTAGGAGCTCCATGCTTTTGTTTTTCCTTCCCGACTTCAAGTCAAGCGAATAATGGTCCAGAATTCGTAGGTATGAATTTCGAAATGAACATAATTAATATTCTAAGAAACAAACGGTAATGGCACAATCTGACTTGTCAAATTACCAGAATACCTGGAAAAGACCAAATCATCAAGAAAAGTATTTTCTTGATATATTTAGAGATTAAATAGAATGAAAGAGTTATGTAACATGGTTCATGATGAGGGTGTGTTCTGTGAACTTTTATCACGTTCCATTAGAAACTCAGCATGACTTACTGTAATATAATCACGTTGATCAAGTGTCATTATATTATACTAATTCATGCTTCAGTTCCCAACACTACTTCAAAACATTAAATTTTTCGAATTTTTCAGATGTTAGAAACTAAAATAGTTTCTTTTATGTTATAACACAGATAGCGCGAAGAGATGAAATGATTTCAAATAAGAATGGTTGTGAAAATATCTTCAGAAATATCGAGGATATTTATAATGAAAGATATGATGATATCTTAGAATATCTAATATCAGAGGATGATGAAGAATATTGTCCGCAAAGGTTTTAGAGTAAGGAGCAAGGTATTTACTAAGGATTTCAGCAGACACTGAATCATTTGGATTCTTTGAAGGCAGGTTCAGTCTTTGTGATTTATCCACAACCTTCTTCATACTTTGCTCAATCCGTTTTCCAGTTCCAAACCTTCTCTTTTTCTCAGCTTTACCACCATACTATTCTTTATCATCAAACTTTTGACTGTTAAGGTCGTTTACAGTTTTTGCTGCTTCACCAGCATTTTTCAAAATTTGGAGAACTAATTCTCAGTTTAGGGTGTTTTTCAGAATCTTCACATTCGAAGTGTGTAAATCTAGGAGATAGACGTTATATGTACACTTATAGCTGTTGGCGTAGACATGCTGCGAGATTTCAAAATACTGATTGCTAATTCCTGATGATTGGTATGGTAATTCTCGTTACAAGATGCAGATGAGTAAATGATAAGGGTTTCAATGAGTATAATGATTTTTTTGGAAAGTTAAAGATCAGTGATGTTGCTGGCAAGTTTACTGCTAATGTGGCGAGATATAAAAGGTTCCTCGGTAACAATGACGAAGGGCAAACTTATATATCAAAGTTATAATAAGGCTTATTCGAATGAATAATTGAAGTTGATTTGTTGGAGCTGTGACAAAACTGTCTATGTTGAAAAGGGTTTGAAAAGTTATTTTTGCTAATAAATGCCAAAGGTCTGACACGATTACGTGTTAAACTATGACTTTGGTTTCGAGAGTTTTTCAGGTGCATAACTGTGGGTAACATGTGGTTGGATCATCATCTCGATGGTTCATTGTTTGAAGTGTTTTTCAGAAATTTCGGACGGTTTGTACACAGATTGTAATCGTTAATATACATATGATGTTCTAGCACAGTTTTGAAATCAAAGTATAGCTTTGAAAGATGTAGGGATCTAAGAATGATGTCACCGGTTCAGAGTTATGACTTGGATTCTGATCCGTCAATATTAGAATATGTAATTGAATTTGTACGAACACGATTGTATATCGTTGTGAGCATAGTTAATAATTTTTGAATCAAAGTTGAAGAATGTACAGTATAACATATTAATTGTGAACTTATATATTTCTCGGGAATTACCTACCCGTTAAAGATTTCACAAGTAATATTTTGTACAAAAGAATTTTTATTACCGTCTTTATGAAAATATATGTATGTATATTTTCTTCAGATGTAATACAGATTTGATGAGTTAATATTATATTAAGCTCATTTGATTTTTGACTTGAATTAGAAATGAATAATCTCTAAAACATTAAAGATTTAATAATCTTTACGGAGTATTTCACTAATGTAATCAATACTCAGTTTTATTGATATTTTCTCAGTGAATCATGTTGGTGCTCATGGAACTCTTGCTAACTTCTCAAGGTACGAATGATGTTTTATAGAAAGTTTCGAATACATCGAAGATGAAAGTATAAAATCAACCATATAATTGAATAATATACTTAGTTTATTATGAAATGGAATTCATTGAGTTGAAAACAGAGATTGTAGTTAACGATAGTTAAGTCATTAACGAAGGATGTACATCATAGCATATTAGTAATATGAACTAACCAAGTAGTACCTACCAGTTAAGATTCACACGTAATAGCTTAGTACGAAAAGATTTATTTTGATTTCAAAATTCATATATATTAAATATACATAAAATTTCTTCAGGGGAAATGAGTTAATACTTCATCGGTTATTGTTGCTGGTATTTTTTTGTAACTACGATGCGTATGACATTGATGTTCAAGGTACATATTGTGATATTGAGGCTTGCGGTGCAGATGTTATTGGTGGTGGTAATGGTACTGTTGGTGTTGTTGTCGGTGGTACTGTTGATGCCGGTGATTCTGCTGGTGCTTGTAACCTTTGCACCATATTCTCCAAAGCCACTACCCGAGCACGAAGCTCGTTAACTTCTTCTACTACACCGGGATGATTGGCGGTTCGGACGAGCGGATGAATAAGATCCAGAATTTGAGAGAGTATATGATCATGACGAGATATTCTGGAGATAAGAGAGAAAATGGTATTACGAACAGGTTCGCAGGTAAGTGCTTTAGGTTCTTCGCCAAGAGGGCAATGTGGTGGATGGAAGGGATCACCTTCTTCTTCTCTCCAATGATTAAGTAGGCTACAAACCCATCCCCAATTCATCCAGAATAGGTGATGGCTAATTAGTTGATCCATTCCGGTTACACTGCCTTCGGAGTTCAGGTGAATATCCATATCAGAATAGCTGTCGGAGTTTAAGTGATTTGAACTAGATACGTGATCCATCTTATATAATCAGGGAATTGATTTTTAATATAAGATAGATTATAGAATTTAGATTGGTACTCTTCAATACATAATTTACATATGTATATATAATACCAAAATCCCGTAAATTACGGAGAAATTTTCGGAAGATGTCAGGAAAAGTTTACAGTAACAGATACGCTAAGATATGAATTTTTATCTATACACTATTTATGCAATAAATGCAGGAAAACGTGTCTAGACTTTAAGAATGATAAGCATGTAATTTCAGACAAGAAATGATAAGCAAAACGTTTGACATGCAAACACAGTCGAAGTCCAGATTTACGAATGTATCCTAACAACTATCAGTTAGACACATTAATGCAAGACCTGGTTCACTAGGACCAATGCTCTGATACCAACTGTGACGATCGCTCCAAATCCATATGGACGAACACGTCATTCATTGATTTCATTGCGAGGTATTTGACCTCTATATGATACGTTTTATAAACATTGCATTCTTTTGAAAAGGCACACCATAAATGAATATTTAAATCAAAGGTTTTCGACATCTGATGATTTCTACATATAGACAATCACCATAAATAATAGTTTACAACAGTACTTTCATTGACAATGCAGTCAAAATAAGATACATGGTGATGATTTGGTGAATGTAACTGTAACGACCCGCACTTTTTCGATCGTTCTATACTTATAAGATTAATATTTACATAAATTAAACCTTACCAACATGATAAGCAATCCAAATTGTTGAGACTTATGTGTTTGAAAAGAGTTTTACACAACGTTTGACCGTCTAGTTTGACCGATGATATCACGAACTATACAATATATGATAATTATACGTTTGTGTATATATATGTATATATACATATTTAACATGATCTAAGAATGTTTTAATATCTCATTTTGTATTAATAACAATAAGTTATAAGTATATTTTGAAACTACTAACTTAAGTTTTCAAAACGATAACCATACGTAACGTTATTTGACATAAATACTTATAACCTATAATGTTTATACATATATCGTACAAGTAATGTATTTAATCACTTTTAAGGACTTAAATACATAAAACCATATAAGTATATTCACAAAAGATAGCTATATTTGAATCCTCGTTCCGTTTTCACAAGATTTCTACACGTATACTTAGGGTATATGTACCTGTATAAATATGCAGTTTCTAGAAGTTTTACTATTGAAAAATACCAATTATTAGACCTCAATTATATGATCTTAGCAGCCTTTGATTAGTCAATACATGTGGGATCATGTATGAAGACTTTTAAGCTAAAAATCAAAAAAATAAAGTCTATATATACATATACATATATACGCCTATATACACACACATACACTTTCATAGCAAATTTCTTTCAAGTTAAATGATCTTCTAAACTCTCTTATCTTCAACCTTCAAGTGTTCTTCAAGATCCTCATAAGTTTTTAGCTTCAAAAACATCACTTAATCACCATAAGAAAACCCTTACAAAAACACTTCAAGAATCCTTCCAAGAACACCAACTTACTTCCAATCTTTCATCCACTTCCATCACCCTTTTGGTTCTAGGTTCTTACTCCTCTTTTACAGCAACCTTGTCCAAGGAACTTGAGGTAGAATCTATGTTCATAACCTTATTCGATTCACATATATATAGCTATCTTATTTTGTGGTATAAAATTTTAACAACAAGAACATAGTTTGAATGTTTTCAAACTTGTTTGCAAACTAAATAGATCCTTCTAACTTAACTTTTAAAATACTCCAAGACCTGTAATATAACTTAAATATATGCTAATTTAACAAGGTATAACTTGGTTTTTCAAAGATTATCTTAAAAACTGTTTTTACGACGTCGGAGTGCCACCGGGGACTGTTTTGGGTTGGATAATTAAAAACTATCTTAAACTTTGAATTGGAGGTTTATGTTCTGTAAAAATGATTTTTACTATGGATATGATAACACATAAAAATTCCATGATTTAATTCAAAGTATAAGTATTTGTAGAAAAATAATCATTTAAGGTTGTTTAAATAAAGGAAAATGTTTAACTTCATAAGTTTCACTAAAGTTTCACCTATGCCGTGTGGTTTTGAATACAAACCAAGGTATTTTCAGTTCATAGTCATAAAGAGGGACTCGATCCAAGGAGATGGCAAGTTGAATCAACGAAAACGGATTTGTAACGAAGAAACTATGACCGAAACAAAATTGGTTATCCAAGACTTGTTTAACTTCGGGATTAATTGGGAAAAATTAAATAAAATCACATCTTTCTAAGATAACATGATATTTTATATATATGTACTTATAATTCAATTTTATATGGTTCAGGATCACCCGTAAACAACACGAGAAGATTAATCATAAGATCCCATGATTGTACGCAACACGTCATTTGACAACACCGGTACTTTATGTACGCAACACGTCATTTGACAACACCGGTACCGTGGGTCAAGATTAATCTCGACCAATACATATACGATGGGGTTTTATTTATTTCGTTGGGAGTTTTATTTATTTCATTGCGGGTATATTAAACATCTAAAAATGAACCATTAAAATTGAATTACTAACAACGAACTGCTAACTACGGACTAAGGAATTATTCAAAGTATTAAAAGTATAACAAGTATATATATGTGACGTTTGTTTAAAAAGAAAAGGTATTGATATATTATATATGGATAGGTTCGTGATATCAACCGGAGACCAAGTCAAATTATATATATATATCTTCAAGACGAAAGTGAGTATATAGTCCCACTTTTAAACTCTAAATATTTCGGGATGAGAATACATGTATTTTATGTTTTACAATATGGACACAAGTAACTGAAAAATATATTCTACGTTGAGTTGTACCACTGGCATACTTCCCTGTAGCTTGGTAACTAATATTTACAGCGGTATTGTAAACGCGAATCCTGTTGATAGATCTATCGGGCCTGACAACCCCAACCGGACTGGACGACCAGTATTCAACGGTTGCACAGTACTTCGTTTCGTGACTACACTTGGTACAGTGTAGTAAGATTTCATATTAAAGGGAATATGCGACGTGATTAATTGTTAAGTATGGTTACCAAGTGCTCAACCACTTAGAATATTTTTATTAAACTGTTTATATACGAAATCTTGTGGTCTATATATATATTGCTGCCGGCACTAAACCTATATCTCACCAACTTTATGTTGACCTTTTAAAACATGTCTATTCTCAGGTGATTTCTAAAAGCTTCCGCTGCATTATGTTGAATTTGAGCAGGATCTTGCGTACGCATATTTGTGTCAAAAATAAGACTGCATATCCAAGAACTTGTGTTGTAAAATATGCTAGAAATCGTGTTGTTATCATCATTTGTAAAGTTTGTAAGTCGAAGATTATCGCTAAACGATAATCATCTTTATTTCGTCCAAAACTTGTATCAAAAATAAGAATCATGGTTTGTAATGTATAATATATGCAGTTTTTCTTTTAAAAATGTCGCATATAGAGGTCAATACCTCGCAATGAAATCATACGTTATCTAACACGTTCTTACGGTTAAGGACGGGTTATGACATGTGGTATCAGAGCGGTGGTCTTAGCGAACCAGGTTTGCATTAGTGTGTCTAACTGATAAGTCGTTAGGATACATTAGTAAGTCTGGACTTTGACCGGGTCTGATTTAAAAACCATTGCTTATCATTGTTGGTTAAAATTTATATGTAAATATTATGTAGTACTAATGGGTTAGTTGTTGTGTGATAGATGTCGGGCTCAAAACTTGTTATCACATTCAGCGACTCCGAACCAGAATCTTCAGATGGTGTTCCAGTCATTAACCTATCCGATGACGAAAATAATATCTTTGGGGAAGACTCACAAATTCCGGATGAACCGACTATAGAGAACCCGGAAAATGAACCCGAGGAGGAAAGTGAACCCGAGGAGGAAAGTGAACCCGAGGAAGAAATACAGGAAATTACAAAAGAAGAGTTCGAACTAGGAAAGAAACGAAAGGCTAATGAATTAGAAAATTCAAATCCTGAGTTTAATAAGGATGATGTGGCACCAACTCCACTAGACACTACCACCCCTATTCCCGCTATTCCTATTCGTTCTATCCCGACATCCAGTTCTTCAGTCCCACAGCCAAAATATAGGCAGACAACCAGGATAAGCGTTAAGCAATTCTTTGAACCTAAACGTCCTAGAAAATAGACCAAACGATGCGCTGCCGTATTAAACCATGGGATCATATAATGTTTTGTATAATATTATTAGTGTGGTTTGCTTAATGTTCGATGTAAGATAAGCATATGTAAAATAGTGAAGTGTGAAATGCAATAATTTTCCATGGTTAAGTATTATTTAGATGGTAGTAATTGATTCTGTACTAAGCTATTAAGTATGGACATTAACGGGTAGGTACTACCCTAGATATAATTATAAAACGCTAATAAGAAGAAAAGGCTTTTATAATAATACCTGGTTCATATTATTAATAAGCTATAATGTACTGTAAATATACACTACATCTATAATATTTCATGTGAATAATTATTTTCTTTTCATTCTTATAGAAGAATATGGCGCGATTGAACCGAATGACGGAACAAGAAATCCAGGAACTCATCAATCAGCGAGTGAACGACAGAATGTTATGGGTCGAGGCTGCAAGAGGTGCTGCAATTAACCCAAATCCTCGTGTGGGGTGCACTTACAAAACTTTTCAAGCTTGCAAGCCCTCATCATTCAGTGGAACAGAAGGACCGATCGGTTTAACCCGGTGGATAGAAAAGATGGAGACTGTGTTTAAAATCAGTGGTTGTGTTGAGAAGTACATGACCAAGTATGCATCGTGCACTTTACAAGATAGTGCACTCACGTGGTGGAAAAATTATGTGAAGGCTGTAGGAGGAGATGTAGCTTATGATACTCCATGGGAAGAATTCAAAATAATGTTAATCAACGAGTATTGTCCAAGGAACGAGGTTAGAAAGTTGGAAGATGAATTACGAAGCCTGAAGGTTGTTGGTACTGAAATCACCAACTACAATCAGCGATTCATGGAATTAGTTTTGCTATGTCCTGAATTGGTTCCAACCGAAGAACGGAAGATTGAAATGTACAAAGATGGTTTGCCCAAAAAGGTCAAGGCAAATGTTACAGCATCGAAACCTAAGACAATTCATGAAGCTATAACCATGGCAAACGAGCTAATGGATCAGGTCATCATGGATAAGAAAGCATCCAATACTGATGTGAAGGTATCAGGTAACAAAAGAAAGTGGAATGGAAATTATGATCGAGGTAACCAACAATAATCTTTTAAGAAACAAGAAACCACGCAAGGTGCAGGTAGTGGTTCAAGCTTTGGTTACAAAGGACAAAATTCTTTATGCAACCGTTGTCACAAACATCACTTTGGTTACTGTAGTGTGTTATGCACCAAGTGTAATCGACAGGGTCATCTTGCTGAAGATTGTAGGGCTCTCGTTACAAATACAAATGGTACCAAGACTCCTGCCACCAATGCAAATAGAACTGCTTTGGCTACCGTTACTTGTTTTGGGTGTGGAAAACAAGGTCACTATAAGAGTCAGTGCCCGAATTCAGAGAAGAATGTCAGACCTGCACGTGGGAGAGCATTTGTTATTAATGCTAGAGAGGCACGCGAAGATCCGGAGCTTATTACGGGTACGTTTACCATTAATAACTTATCCGCATCTATTATATTTGATACTGGTGCTGATAGAAGTTACGTGTGTAGAGACTTTCACGCTAAATTGAATTGTTCATCATTACCTCTAGATGCTAAGTACATGATTGAGTTAGCTAATGGTAAACTAATTAAAGCCGATAAAATTTGCCGTGATTGTAAAATAAATTTAGCCGGAGAAACATTTAAGATTGATTTGATACCCGTAGAATTAGGAAGTTTTGATGTAATAATCGGCATGGACTGGATGTCCAAAATAGGAGCTGAAGTTGTGTGCGCCAAGAAGGCAATTCGCATTCCTCGTAAGGATAAAACGCCAGTAATGATTTATGGAGAGAAGGGTAACTCAAAGCTAAAACTCATTAGTTATTTGAAAGCTCAAAAGTACTTGAAGAAAGGGTGCTATGCTATCTTAGCACATGTTAATAAAGTCGAAAAGAAAGAAAAAGAGAAGTGCATCAATGACGTGCCTGTGGCAAGAGATTTTCCTGAAGTATTTCCGGAAGAGTTGCCGGGATTACCTCCATTTAGATCTATAGAATTTCAAATAGATCTTGTACCAGGAGCTGCACCGGTTGCCCGTGCTCCATATAGACTTGCACCGTCCGAGTTAAAAGAACTTCAGAGTCAGTTAAAAGAATTACTGGATCGTGGATTCATACGACCAAGTACTTCACCGTGGGGAGCTCCAATTTTATTCGTCAAGAAGAAAGACGGATCTTTCCGAATGTGTATAGATTATCGTGAATTAAATAAGTTAACTATCAAGAATCGGTATCCACTACCGAGAATTGACGACTTATTTGATCAACTCCAAGGATCATGTGTGTACTCGAAAATTGACCTAAGATCGGGCTATCATCAATTACGTGTCAAAGAAGAAGATATACCGAAAACTGCTTTTCGGACACGCTACGGTCATTACGAATTTTTGGTCATGCCGTTTAGATTGACGAATGCGCCAGCTGTATTCATGGACCTCATGAATCGAGTTTGTAGTCCATATTTAGATAAGTTTGTTATTGTTTTCATTGATGATATTCTTATCTATTCCAAGAGTGAGCAAGAGCATGAGCAGCATTTAAGGTTGATATTAGAGTTGTTAAGAAAAGAACAGCGATATGCTAAATTTTCTAAATGTGCTTTCTGGTTGAAAGAAGTGCAATTTCTTGGCCACGTTGTTAGTAGCAAAGGAATTCAGGTTGATCCAGCAAAAATTGAAGCCATTGAAAAATGGGAGACTCCTAAGACACCAATGCAGATACGCCAATTTTTGGGTTTAGCCGGTTATTATAGAAGGTTTATTCAAGATTTTTCCCGAATAGCTAAGCCGTTGACAGCGTTAACACAAAAAGGGAAGAAATATGAATGGACTTCTGAGCAGGAGAGTGCATTTCAATTACTAAAGAAGAAGTTAACTACGGCGCCTATTTTATCGTTACCAGAAGGGAACGATGATTTTGAAATATATTGTGACGCTTCGTGACAAGGTTTTGGTTGCGTTCTTATGCAACGGAAGAAAGTTATTGCATACGCATCCCGACAATTAAAGATTCACGAGCGGAATTATACGACGCATGATCTAGAACTGGGAGCAGTCGTGTTTGCATTAAAGATATGGAGACACTACTTGTATGGGGTTAAATGCACTGTGTTTACTGATCATAAAAGCCTTCAACATATTTTTGATCAGAAACAGTTGAACATGAGGCAACGTAGGTGGGTCGAGTTAATAAATGACTATGATTGTGAAATTCGTTATCATCCCGGGAAAGCGAACGTAGTGGCCGATGCTCTAAGCAGAAAGGAACGAGAACCAATCCGAGTTCGAGCAATGAACATAAAAATCCGCATGAATCTCAACTCACAAATCAAAGAAGTTCAACGAGAAGCACTTACTAAAGAAAATATAGGAAATGAAATAATGAAGAAGTATGAGAAGCAACTCGTTATACGGGAAGATGGAATTCGATATTTTGCAAACCGTATTTGGGTACCGAAGTTGGGTGGATTAAGGAAGTTGATATTGAATGAGGCACATAAGACAAGATACTCGATACATCCTGGAGTTGGAAAGATGTACCAAGATCTTAAGACACATTATTGGTGGCCTAATTTAAAGACAGACGTTGCAACATATGTTGGGGAATGTTTAACTTGTTCCAAAGTCAAAGCTGAACACCAGAAGCCGTCAGGGTTACTTCAATAACCAGAAATCCCAGAATGGAAATGGGATGGTATTACCATGGATTTCATCACGAAGTTACCAAAGACTGCCTGGGGATACGACACCATTTGGGTGATTGTTGATCGTCTCACCAAGTCAGCACATTTCTTGCCTATAAAGGAAACGGATAGAATGGAGAAACTATTACGATTGTATATAAAGGAAGTTGTTTCAAGGCATGGAATACCTATTTCCATTATATCCGATCGTGATAGTAGATTTACATCAAAGTTCTGGCAATCACTACAGGAGGCCCTAGGAACTCGTTTGGATATGAGTACCGCGTATCATCCGCAAACCGACGGGCAGAGTGAAAGAACGATTCAGACTCTTGAAGATATGCTCAGGGCATGTGTGATCGATTTTGGAAACGGATGGGATAAATATCTACCATTAGCAGAATTCTCGTATAATAATAGTTATCATGCGAGCATTAAAGCTGCGCCATTCGAAGCATTGTACGGAAGGAAGTGTAGATCTCCTATTTGTTGGAATGAAGTAGGAGATCGACAATTAACTGGTCCCGAGATCATACACGAAACGACTGAGAAGATAGTACAAATCAAGGAGAGATTGAAAACAGCCCGTAGTCGCCAAAAGAGCTACGCCGATGTCCGAAGGAAACCATTAGAGTTTCAGATCGGTGACATGGTTATGCTAAAGGTGTCACCTTGGAAAGGTGTAATACGTTTCGGTAAAAGAGGTAAACTAAACCCAAGGTACGTAGGCCCGTTCAAGATCATCGAACGCATTGGACCGGTAGCTTATCGACTCGAGTTACCGCAACAACTCGCCGGAGTACATAATACATTTCATGTCTCGAACCTTAAGAAGTGTCTTGCAAAGGAAGACCTTACCATTCCTCTTGAAGAAATCCATATCGACGAGAAACTACAATTCGTCGAAGAACCAATCGAAATCATGGATCGTGAAGTTAAACAGCTCAAGCAGAGCAACATACCGATCGTTAAGATTCGTTGGAATGCTCGAAGAGGTCCCGAGTTTACGTGGGAACGGGAGGATCAGATGAAACAAAAGTATCCACACTTGTTTCTCGATGACGCAAAATAGGTACAATTTTAAAATTTCGGGATGAAATTTATTTAACGGGGAGGTAATGTAACGACCCGCACTTTTTCGATCGTTCTATACTTATAAGATTAATATTTACATAAATTAAACCTTACCAACATGATAAGCAATCCAAATTGTTGAGACTTATGTGTTTGAAAAGAGTTTTACACAACGTTTGACCGTCTAGTTTGACCGATGATATCACGAACTATACAATATATGATAATTATACGTTTGTGTATATATATGTATATATACATATTTAACATGATCTAAGAATGTTTTAATATCTCATTTTGTATTAATAACAATAAGTTATAAGTATATTTTGAAACTACTAACTTAAGTTTTCAAAACGATAACCATACGTAACGTTATTTGACATAAATACTTATAACCTATAATGTTTATACATATATCGTACAAGTAATGTATTTAATCACTTTTAAGGACTTAAATACATAAAACCATATAAGTATATTCATAAAAGATAGCTATATTTGAATCCTCGTTCCGTTTTCACAAGATTTCTACACGTATACTTAGGGTATATGTACCTGTATAAATACGCAGTTTCTAGAAGTTTTACTATTGAAAAATACCAATTATTAGACCTCAATTATATGATCTTAGCAGCCTTTGATTAGTCAATACATGTGGGATCATGTATGAAGACTTTTAAGCTAAAAATCAAAAAAATAAAGTCTATATATACATATACATATATACGCCTATATACACACACATACACTTTCATAGCAAATTTCTTTCAAGTTAAATGATCTTCTAAACTCTCTTATCTTCAACCTTCAAGTGTTCTTCAAGATCCTCATAAGTTTTTAGCTTCAAAAACATCACTTAATCACCATAAGAAAACCCTTACAAAAACACTTCAAGAATCCTTCCAAGAACACCAACTTACTTCCAATCTTTCATCCACTTCCATCACCCTTTTGGTTCTAGGTTCTTACTCCTCTTTTACAGCAACCTTGTCCAAGGAACTTGAGGTAGAATCTATGTTCATAACCTTATTCGATTCATATATATATAGCTATCTTATTTTGTGGTATAAAATTTTAACAACAAGAACATAGTTTGAATGTTTTCAAACTTGTTTGCAAACTAAATAGATCCTTCTAACTTAACTTTTAAAATACTCCAAGACCTGTAATATAACTTAAATATATGCTAATTTAACAAGGTATAACTTGGTTTTTCAAAGATTATCTTAAAAACTGTTTTTACGACGTCGGAGTGCCACCGGGGACTGTTTTGGGTTGGATAATTAAAAACTATCTTAAACTTTGAATTGGAGGTTTATGTTCTGGAAAAATGATTTTTACTATGGATATGATAACACATAAAAATTCCATGATTTAATTCAAAGTATAAGTATTTTTAGAAAAATAATCATTTAAGGTTGTTTAAATAAAGGAAAATGTTTAACTTCATAAGTTTCACTAAAGTTTCACCTATGCCGTGTGGTTTTGAATACAAACCAAGGTATTTTCAGTTCATAGTCATAAAGAGGGACTCGATCCAAGGAGATGGCAAGTTGAATCAACGAAAACGGATTTGTAACGAAGAAACTATGACCGAAACAAAATTGGTTATCCAAGACTTGTTTAACTTCGGGATTAATTGGGAAAAATTAAATAAAATCACATCTTTCTAAGATAACATGATATTTTATATATATGTACTTATAATTCAATTTTATATGGTTCAGGATCACCCGTAAACAACACGAGAAGATTAATCATAAGATCCCATGATTGTACGCAACACGTCATTTGACAACACCGGTACTTTATGTACGCAACACGTCATTTGACAACACCGGTACCGTGGGTCAAGATTAATCTCGACCAATACATATACGATGGGGTTTTATTTATTTCGTTGGGAGTTTTATTTATTTCATTGCGGGTATATTAAACATCTAAAAATGAACCATTAAAATTGAATTACTAACAACGAACTGCTAACTACGGACTAAGGAATTATTCAAAGTATTAAAAGTATAACAAGTATATATATGTGACGTTTGTTTAAAAAGAAAAGGTATTGATATATTATATATGGATAGGTTCGTGATATCAACCGGAGACCAAGTCAAATTATATATATATATATCTTCAAGACGAAAGTGAGTATATAGTCCCACTTTTAAACTCTAAATATTTCGGGATGAGAATACATGTATTTTATGTTTTACAATATGGACACAAGTAACTGAAAAATATATTCTACGTTGAGTTGTACCACTGGCATACTTCCCTGTAGCTTGGTAACTAATATTTACAGCGGTATTGTAAACGCGAATCCTGTTGATAGATCTATCGGGCCTGACAACCCCAACCGGACTGGACGACCAGTATTCAACGGTTGCACAGTACTTCGTTTCGTGACTACACTTGGTACAGTGTAGTAAGATTTCATATTAAAGGGAATATGCGACGTGATTAATTGTTAAGTATGGTTACCAAGTGCTCAACCACTTAGAATATTTTTATTAAACTGTTTATATACGAAATCTTGTGGTCTATATATATATTGCTGCCAGCACTAAACCTATATCTCACCAACTTTATGTTGACCTTTTAAAACATGTCTATTCTCAGGTGATTTCTAAAAGCTTCCGCTGCATTATGTTGAATTTGAGCAGGATCTTGCGTACGCATATTTGTGTCAAAAATAAGACTGCATATCCAAGAACTTGTGTTGTAAAATATGCTAGAAATCGTGTTGTTATCATCATTTGTAAAGTTTGTAAGTCGAAGATTATCGCTAAACGATAATCATCTTTATTTCGTCTAAAACTTGTATCAAAAATAAGAATCATGGTTTGTAATGTATAATATATGCAGTTTTTCTTTTAAAAATGTCGCATATAGAGGTCAATAACTCGCAATGAAATCATACGTTATCTAACACGTTCTTACGGTTAAGGACGGGTTATGACAGTAACGTTTCCTTGAAAAATATGTCATGTAAGACTCCATGCACATAGCTTGTCTAACATCTAAGCAAACAGCGGAAGACTTCTAGAAACCTGAGAATAAACATGCTTAAAAGTGTCAACACAAAGGTTGGTGAGTTCATAGTTTTAATGTTGCGCATAATCTGTATATAAAGGTGGATCACAAAATTTTAGTTGTTCAATCCAGAAACGTTTATCAAAATATTCTACGAAATTGAGCACCCTGGTAACTAAACTTAACGTATATATAATTTGTACCCTTTGTATAATCATCTTAATAATACACGCAAACCAACGTGTACGCTTCTCAAATAGCATACGTCCGTTAAAAGGCTAGTGCTCTAGCTCGGACGGGCATATCAAGCCCTATGGATCCATATATAACTACTCGCGCCCACCAGTTCTTATAACTGGCAGTTACTAGTTACCGAAGCTAAGGGATTTTCGGTTCAAACTCAGTGTAGAATTTAGTATGTACTTGTATCCATTGCGTTTAAAATAAAGTGCATGTATTCTCAGCCCAAAAATATATATTGCAAAAGCATTTAAAAAGGGAGCAAATGAAACTCACCTTAGCAGCATATAAAGTCGTTCACCAAAATGTGACCGAAACTCGGATTACCAAATAACCGTAGATCTCAACCTAGAGAACATATGTTGGTCAATAAATGTCTATCAAGCTAGGTCAGGTCATAGTGTATCACAATCCTAATGCTCGAGATCGACATACAAAAGTTATACAAAGTCGTTTCAAAAAGTCAATTTTGACAATAGTTCAACAAAATGAGATGTACCTTATTTAAGGATTCATTTACTCGGTTGGTAATATTCAAAAAAACCAATTTATCAATCTCGTAAACAAGTTGTTTAAATCGTAATTGCCGATTCAAAAGCAATTTCAATTAACGTCAATTATAATTCAGTTGATCATATCTTTTAATCCATTCATCGAATTTATTCGATATCTAAATGAAAAGTTATTGATTTTTCGCCAGCTTTCCGAAAACATGTATATCATATACCTTTTACCAGTAATATATGTATTTAATTCGTGATTCATTATAAATTGTTTAACGACGAAATTTAGTATACAAGCATGTATAAATATATATTCGAGCACTAGACATGGATACACTATTAATATATAATAGATAAGATATAAATGCTTACGTATCAATATTGTGATTCAATATTGTAGGAAAGTACGTAGACGTAACGGAGATGATAAACACTAGATTTGATTCAAAAATATACCCCCGAACATTACCCATAACCTCCTTGGCAATAACACATAATTTCCATAGCTTTAATCCGTTTGAGAACTCGTTTTGAAAGTTACACGCTCATGACCTCGTCGTAATATTTTATGTATAATACTAATAATAACACTAATATTACAAATAATAATATTAGGATTAATAATAATAATAATAATAATAATAATAATAATAATAATAATAATAATAATAATAATAATAATAATAATAATAATAATAATAATAATAATAATAATAATAATAATAATAATAATAATAATAATTTAAATAATACGGAGTAAAAAGAATGAGGAAAGAAACAGAATAGATCGAGCTATTTATACATGTTTGCTGAATCTGATGCCCATGCGATCGCATGGGCTTTCAGTGCAAATGCCATGCGATCGCATGGCCCGTCTGGACAGCTCACTTTCGTTTGTTTTCTTGCTTGTCGACATATTATTTAATTATATATATAATATACTTAATTTATATAATTAATTATATATTATATTAAATTCACATGCATAGTTGACTTGTAATTTTTGTTCTGATAAGTCGTACGTTGTCACTCGACTTATGTCTCGGTTCCGGTTTTTCGAACGCCCTTTCGTACGCTGAGAAAACTAGTACTTTTCGTTTCATGACTCGTACCTTTGTCAAAATATAAACTTAATCATTGATAACTATATCACTCTAAGTGTAGCTTTAATTAATTAAGTGTTTTAGTTATTTGCTTCTATAAATCATCGCCTCGTAGTATATATATATATATATATATATATATATATATATAATGAAATAGTGTTTACTGTAGCAATTCACTGTAGCAAAGTCAATTTTACTGTAGCAAATAGTGATTTTCGAAGACAATGTAGCATTTTGGGTACTGTAGCAATTTGAAAATACTGTAGCAAATTAGTGTTTTACTGGTTCATCTTAAACGCTTTAGTTAACTTATCTAAATATCAATCGAATCAATAAATGAATGTTACTATCGTTTACTAAATAACTTGAAATTATATATATGTATATATCTTTTTAATATACATAAATCAGTTTTTAAATACACATTGGAAGTTATTTATAATTAATTTTAATAATAAATATTTCAACTTATCATATATATTCAAATAGATATTTAAACCAATAAGTTTAATGTACGGTATGAAACAATTAATACATCGTTACATTTTCAAGTTATAGTATATATGTATCTATTTACATATAATTGTTCGCGAATCGTCAAAAACAACCGAAGAGTATTTAAATATATAAAAGTAGTCCAAAAATTTTGAGATTCAGTTTTACAGACTTTGCTTATCGTGTCGGAAATGTTAATCATACAAAGATTAAGTTTAAATTTGGTCAAAAATTTTCGGGTTGTCACAGAAGCTATCAAGCATTGTAACACTATGGATATTATGAAGAAATACAAGTGTTATTCTGCCGACATTATTCGGTAACATCTATCCTTTCTTTTATTAATTTATTATAATATACTTGTTCGATGTTTGTGATTTATTAATATTAGAAATGCTAGTTGCCATGATGTGTGAGTAATTGCTTGATTGTTTGCCATGATTTAATAATGTTAGTTAAGGATGATTATCGTTTCGTATTCGCTTTCTATCTATGATATTAAACCTCGTTATTATCGTCCTTCCACCAATAAACGTGATTAAAACCTTTTATAAAGTCGACAACTATAAGGTAATTAATTATTTGTGTTTATACATTGGTCAAGGTATGAACCCATCGGAAATACTATAAAGTACATGGGGAATTACCGTAGGACCTGCTCAAGACATTGGTCAAGACTATAAGACTCGAGGAAATACTGTTGCAACAGTAGAGTACAGTATTGATGTACTATAGGACCACTTGAGCATAGTTAAGGTTAGAAGCTATGGAACCACTATAAGTCTAGTACATGGTGGATAACTAAGGGATTTATTGGGTAGATTTAAGTAAGGACTGGTTTAAATCATAAATGGGAATTTTACGCACTACAATACAAACTAAGCTTATAAATCTTTAAGGATGACTGAGAACTATCAGAGGTTCTAATTTGTCTACAAACCCTTAGATTTTACCAAACCATTGACAGAAAGGGATTCGAAACACAATCATAACCACTCACTTGGGTGATACACTAAGGTGTTAAAAAAGGTTGGATATTCTATATATATATATATATATGGCTATGCTACTTTATTCGTGCGCCCAAGGTATGCACTGCATCCAAGATGGGCCGCTTATATCCTTAAACCGGACAAAGCATCGGGAGTTGAGCATAGTCTATCCGATCAGAATCACGATAGCCTAGTTCCTCGTGACATGCTAATTGAGAAATCAATTAGTAGAGAATCTAGTGTTTACACCAAGGTATATCTATCAATGAGTGTCTCACAATCATCCCGACACTACGTTATCTTAAATCATGGTGAACCACGTCTTCTCTGTCCTTAGCTGTTGCATGCTAGCTAGCTTATTTTAATTATATTGCTTTAATATCATAAATACAATTATATAAACTATTCAACCCAACTATTGACTTTACACAATTTGATATTTCGGATAAAAGTGGTGTCTAGAATAAACCGGTTGGACTTGGTTATTGGATTTTCCGAACAGTCGCCAATTTATTGGGACCAAAAGGATCCTGCCTCTCCACACAAGGTGTACCTGGCCACTAGTCTTGGATATTGAATTGTGTACAAACCAATCTTAATTACTAAATTATCTGAATAAGCTCCGTTTCAAATTCAACCGCTCAAGGAACGACCATAGGTCATATTTGCCCTTGCTAACCCATAGGAAGGAATAATAGATTTAGGCCCATCAATATATAAATTAAACAATCAACTTCTTCTGTTGATATCTTGAATTGACATTTTGCGACCTAACGACACCGCATAAATAAACCGTCCGATTCGGGCATATCATAGGAGTAGTAAAATTTTTGGCGCCGCTGCCGGGGAGCGATTGTACGATTTGGAGCCTGTTTAGATTAGTTAGTTTTTAAGAGACCCTTTTTACTAAGACTAACTTTGTCAGAAGTTACTAGTTTACCGTAGTTAGGTTAGATAATATTAGCTTAAGTTAGATTAACTAAAAAGTTTAAAATGGACTTCCTTATTAGTGAACCTTTAGGATGGTTTAACATACTTAGACCGCTAAGAATTCTTTCGACACATCCTTTCTTCTATCCGATATCATACATTGTACCCATCCGACGAGATCCACACTTACATGCTGATAGTTCGACAATGGCCGCACACATCACTCTCGCTGACATCACCAAACCCTCGTTAGAAGGACGAGGAGGACCGATACTTTATCCAGAGGTTAATGGACCGTCTTTCATGCTTAAGCATAGCATCATACAACTCATTCATAACCATTGCCAGTTCCACGGCTTACCAATTGACGATCCCAACTCTCACTTAGATAGATTTCTCCCCTTATCTAACTCATATAAGCAAAACGGGGTTGAACAAGATGTAGTTTATCTGTATCTGTTCCCCTATTCCTTGACTCTTCATGCAAAAACCTGGCTCGAGGGGTTAGAACCCAACTCTATCACCTCATGGGAGGAAATGGCAACAACTTTCTTAATCAAGTACTTTCCCCCATCAAAACAAATCAGACTTAGGAATGATATCGTAAACTTTCAACAAGTGAACGATGAATCACTCTACACCGCATGGGAAAGATTCAAACATTTACTTCGAAGATGCCCGAACCACCGTCTTGAGAGCTCTGATCAGATTTTGACCTTCTACAAAGGTCTAAATCAGAACAATAAGTCTACTCTTGATGTTGTTTCTCAGGGTAACTTCATGAACTTCACTGCTGACGAGGCCTGGAGATTGATCGAGGAGATGACTATGCACCATCATGATTGGAACATGGAAGAGCACATTTCATCACCAGCACTGCTTTCTGCCTTCGATCCTATCGAAAATAAAACCATCAAATTTCTCTCGGGCCAAATAGAAAACCTCACCAAAGAAGTTGGAGAGCTAAAGAAATTCCCGCAACATGTGTCTCAAGTGCAATTATGCCAGAATTGTACTGACCAATATCCGGTCAAGGTATACAAGGCTGAATGTGAGGACTCTATTGTCTACTCCGATAAGATCCTAGCTCTTCCGTACAACCCACCTACCAAACCCACTACCCCACCAGATATAAGTCTAGACGATGTCCTACTGCGAATCATCCACATGGTCACAACAAGACAAGATGTAGCTGACTTAGTCATGACTAATCACCTGAGTAGTCTTGAAAATCAAATAAGCTAGCTAAATCAACGTATCGATTCTCCAGGTTGTCCTAAAAATGACTCAAAGGTGGCACATAAACAACCTTCTGTTTCTTCTAAGGAGAAGAAACTAACTAATACCCGTTCGGTAGTAGTCATCGAGTCATCACCTAAATCCAATGGTAAAGCACCTTTCCATTCCCAGGTCGTCTCAGGCAAAGACATAACAAGATGAAATCTTTCAAGCTTGAAGGTAAATTTTTAGACACTGTGTCTAAAACTCCTCATAGTAAGAAGTATTTTAGGAAACTCCTATCACCCAAGGATAAGGTACCCGAAGTACCCAATGTCCCGCAGAACGCGGATTGTTCAGCCATTCGCTTAAATACTCTTCCTGAAAAACTAGGGGATACCGGATGATTTACCCTTCCTTGTTCTATCTACCAATCTGATACTATCTATTCTCTCGCTAACCTTGGTGCCAGCATCAATCTCATGCCCTACTCACTGTTCTAGAGACTCGAAATTGGAAACCTTAACCCTACCAAAATGAGCATCCAGCTAGTTGACCAATCCACTAGATATCCTAAGGGAATAGCTGAGAACATCATGGTTAAGGTCGATAAATTTCTTTTTTCGACCGACTTTGTGGTTATGGACTATAAAGAAGACATGAAAACATCTATCATCTTAGGAAGGCCTTTCATGAATACAGCAAAAGTGATCGTTGATGTTTATTCACGGACTATCACCTTGAGAGCCCGTGGAGAAGAAGTCACATACACAATTGACAAGTCTGTATGTCTTTCTGATGGGAACGCCGAAGTAAATGCCATCTCCACTAGGAAAGTCACCTTCTATTTCGAGAAGGAAGAGAAGAAGATAGAAGTAGAAGACAAGAAGAATAACCACTCCACACCAACCCATTCTTCACTCCCACATTATTTTGATATTTTAATGACTGGAGAGGATTTCGTTCTAGAAGAACTCTCTGAACCAATTATACTTGAATCTATCGACCAGAGTGACGAGGAGGTGGATGAAGAAGTTGAAATGGAAAGCCCAGATGAGAAGAAAGAGATGGAGGATTCTAGCATCGAAGTAGTTGTTAATGTTGCTACCACATTGGAGACGTCAATGGACATCGTCCCACCTCCATGTCTAGAGTACAACATTACGACCAACCAGAAGTCACAAAGAAGAAAGACAGGTTTTACGTCAGGGCTACCCTATAAACCATCACTCAAATACATAATGACATAAACATCATGGAGTAATGATGTAACAACCCGACTTTTTCCGTTTACTATCGTTACTTGTCCGTTAAGTATTTAACGGTAGTTACTTAGACTTGTGTGTTTAATAGAATTAAATACATGCTTATTAGAGAGATTCTTAAATTAATATGTTATATTAATTTATGAACTTATTTCGGATAGCAAAATAACTAAAAAATCATGATTAAGTTAATCGCCTAGAAAGCTTTTCAGTTTACGAAACTCAGAAAAATGACGAAAAAATTAAGAAAAGTGTTAAGAAAGGTTGGATATTATATATATATATATATATATATATATATATATATATATATATATATATATATATATATATATATATATATATATATATATATATATATATATATATATATATATATATATATATATATATATATATATATATATATATATATATATATATATATATATATATATATATGGCTATGCTACTTTATTTGTACGCCCAAGGTATGCATTGCATCCAAGATGGGCCGCTTAAATCTTTAAACTAGACAAAGCGTCAGTAGTTGAGCATAGTCTATCCGATCAGAATCACGATAGCCTAGTTCCTCGTGACATGCTAATAGAGAAATCAATTAGTAGGGAATCTAGTGTTTACACCAAGGTATATCTGTTAATGAGTGTCTCACAATCATCCCGACACTACGTTATCATAAATCATGGTGAACCACGTCTTCTCTGTCCTTAGCTGTTGCATGCTAGCTAGCTTATTTTAATTATATTGCTTTAATATCTTAAATACAATTATATAAACTATTCAACCCAACTATTACCTTTACACAATTTGATATTTCGGATAAAAGTGGTGTCTAGAATAAACTGGTTGGACTTGGTTGTTGGATTTTCCGAACAGGCGCCAACTTATTGGGACCAAAAGGATCCTGCCACTCCACACAAGGTGTACCTAGCCACTAGTCTTGGATATTGAATTGTGTACAAACCAATCTTAATTACTTAATTATCTGAATAAGCTCCGTTTCAAATTCGACCGCTCAAGGAACGACCCTTGGTCATATTTGCCCTTGCTAACCCATAGGAATGAATAATAGATTTAGGCCCAGTAATATATAAAGTAAACAATCAACTTCTTCTGTTGATATCTTGAATTGATGTTTTGAGACCTAACGACACCGCATAAATAAACCATCCAATTCGGGCATATCACGTACACCGGCATGCTCATCAATTGAATTGACAAAGTACTGTAGATTTGATGGATCGTACAGATACTTTGGGTCCAAAAGTCCTCACTTTTTGGGAGTATGGGTCGTGCTTGGTCATGCGTAGCCTTTAACATATTTTGTCGAAAGAAATCTTTTGACGTAAATCATGAGTTTTTAGCTTAATCATTCCGTTCTAGTAAATGTTTCGAAAACTGATTTCTAGAAATTTTATAGAATCTTTTGTGTAAAACGAGGTAAGAATTTTTCAAAATTACCTAAATATTCCTTGCTAGTCACTTTTAGACAAAAGAATTTTTCAAAACTTTAGCATTTTTATGGTTACTTGTCCTTAAACCTTTACCGAATACCCCACACTTAGAAGAACATTGTCCCTAATGTTCTCTGAAATAGAATATTTTAATATTTAATAAATTAAGGACAGTGCCTCTAGAATATCTGAGTTTGGTGCGGGGATGACCCCACACTTAGAGATTTTAGTGTGTGATAATTGAAAGAGATTTAAGGAAAGATTACTTTCCTACAGTTAGGTTACTCTCCTAGTGTTGTGCTTTCTACGGTCAGGATCTCCTAATGCTAGAAAGGACCAGTGTCTTTGATAAAATCTGTATGAAGAACAAAAAGAGAAAGGAAACATTTCCACTATATATAACTTTTCATACAATGCTTTGAAAAGAGATAAAACTAAAATTAAATAAAGTAAAGTAGTCTACGGAATACTATCTTGGCTAATGTGCTGAGTGGTGTCTGCGGAAGTATCCATTAAGTTCGAAGAGATCATCGTCTTCCTCAAGGGTCAGAAAATACTCTAACGGTTGTCCTACATCCAATTCGGGACTCAGAAGCGAGTCTAGATAAAGGTCTGATGGCAACTCCAGGTTTGAAAAGCTCGGAAATGGCTCTTCCTTGGGGATGTTCCTAGTAATCTCAAAAACCTGAGCCATGGGTGGCTCTCCTGAGATGGACAACGTCACTAAGTGGCAGCCCTCTGGTAGCTCACGAACAGGGACCGTCTCCAAGACTGGGTGAGGTGAAACGGCTAGCACGGGCGGCATGATGGGAGCAGCGTGAGTCGGAATGGCGGCTGAGGCGACTTAACGAACTGAGACTGGAGTGGAGTGCCTGGGGGTAGCTTGTCGTGTCGGAGGGACACGGCGTGCTAGCCTGAACGATGAAGGGCCCAAAGTACTCTTGGGCATTCCTTCACAATGAAGGTACGCTATGAAAGCTTGGTAAAGTCTCTGCTGGTCTCTAAGTACTGCCCAAGTAAAATCTGGATCATTCAAGGTGGCTCCATAATGAATCACAGTCTGCGGCTCACGTGTCTCAGGCAACTCTGGAAACTCAGCTGGTCTCGAAGCTAAATGTCAGGAGCGTCGCACTGAAGGGGCTGGTGGTGCCGTACTAATGTCCTCCTCAACACTCACAAGGATCATACGTCTTGGACCTAACTGTCCTGTGGATGGCCTAAACTGATCTGTGCTGCTCTCCGATAGGTAGACTCGGGGAGTCCTCTGTAGTGACCCGAACTTTTCCATGTTTATATATATTAATTGAGATTGATATTTACATGATTAAATGTTTCCAACATGTTAAGCAATCAAACTTGTTAAGACTTGATTAATTGAAATAGGTTTCATATAGACAATTGACCACCCAAGTTGACCGGTGATTCACGAACGTTAAAACTTGTAAAAACTATATGATGACATATATATGGTTATATATATAGTTAACATGATATTATGATAAGTAAACATATCATTAAGTATATTAACAATGAACTACATATGTAAAAACAAGACTACTAACTTAATGATTTTGAAACGAGACATATATGTAACGATTATCGTTGTAACGACATTTAATGTATATATATCATATTAAGAGATATTCGTACATCATAATATCATGATAATATAATAATTTAAAATCTCTTTTGATATTATAAACATTGGGTTAACAACATTTAACAAGATCGTTAACCTAAAGGTTTCAAAACAACATTTACATGTAACGACTAACGATGACTTAACGACTCAGTTAAAATGTATATACATGTAGTGTTTTAATATGTATTCATACACTTTTGAAAGACTTCAAGACACTTATCAAAATACTTCTACTTAACAAAAATGCTTACAATTACATCCTCGTTCAGTTTCATCAACAATTCTACTCGTATGCACCCGTATTCGTACTCGTACAATACACAACTTTTAGATGTATGTACTATTGGTATATACACTCTAATGATCAGCTCTTAGCAGCCCATGTGAGTCACCTAACACATGTGGGAACCATCATTTGGCAACTAGCATGAAATATCTCATAAAATTACAAAAATATGAGTAATCATTCATGACTTATTTACATGAAAACAAAATTACATATCCTTTATATCTAATCCATACACCAACGACCAAAAACACCTACAAACACTTTCATTCTTCAATTTTCTTCATCTAATTGATCTCTCTCAAGTTCTATCTTCAAGTTCTAAGTGTTCTTCATAAATTCCAAAAGTTCTAGTTTCATAAAATCAAGAATACTTTCAAGTTTGCTAGCTCACTTCCAATCTTGTAAGGTGATCATCCAACCTCAAGAAATCTTTGTTTCTTACAGTAGGTTATCATTCTAATACAAGGTAATAATCATATTCAAACTTTGGTTCAATTTCTATAACTATAACAATCTTATTTCAAGTGATGATCTTACTTGAACTTGTTTTCGTGTCATGATTCTGCTTCAAGAACTTCGAGCCATCCAAGGATCCATTGAAGCTAGATCTATTTTTCTCTTTTCCAGTAGGTTTATCCAAGGAACTTAAGGTAGTAATGATGTTCATAACATCATTCGATTCATACATATAAAGCTATCTTATTCGAAGGTTTAAACTTGTAATCACTAGAACATAGTTTAGTTAATTCTAAACTTGTTCGCAAACAAAAGTTAATCCTTCTAACTTGACTTTTAAAATCAACTAAACACATGTTCTATATCTATATGATATGCTAAATTAATGATTTAAAACCTGGAAACACGAAAAACACCGTAAAACCGGATTTACGCCGTCGTAGTAACACCGCGGGCTGTTTTGGGTTAGTTAATTAAAAACTATGATAAACTTTGATTTAAAAGTTGTTATTCTGAGAAAATGATTTTTATTATGAACATGAAACTATATCCAAAAATTATGGTTAAACTCAAAGTGGAAGTATGTTTTCTAAAATGGTCATCTAGACGTCGTTCTTTCGACTGAAATGACTACCTTTACAAAAACGACTTGTAACTTATTTTTCCGACTATAAACCTATACTTTTCTGTTTAGATTCATAAAATAGAGTTCAATATGAAACCATAGCAATTTGATTCACTCAAAACGGATTTAAAATGAAGAAGTTATGGGTAAAACAAGATTGGATAATTTTTCTCATTTTAGCTACGTGAAAATTGGTAACAAATCTATTCCAACCATAACTTAATCAACTTGTATTGTATATTATGTAATCTTGAGATACCATAGACACGTATACAATGTTTCGACCTATCATGTCGACACATCTATATATATTTCGGAACAACCATAGACACTCTATATGTGAATGTTGGAGTTAGCTATACAGGGTTGAGGTTGATTCCAAAATATATATAGTTTGAGTTGTGATCAATACTGAGATACGTATACACTGGGTCGTGGATTGATTCAAGATAATATTTATCGATTTATTTCTGTACATCTAACTGTGGACAACTAGTTGTAGGTTACTAACGAGGACAGCTGACTTAATAAACTTAAAACATCAAAATATATTAAAAGTGTTGTAAATATATTTTGAACATACTTTGATATATATGTATATATTGTTATAGGTTCGTGAATCAACCAGTGGCCAAGTCTTACTTCCCGACGAAGTAAAAATCTGTGAAAGTGAGTTATAGTCCCACTTTTAAAATCTAATATTTTTGGGATGAGAATACATGCAGGTTTTATAAATGATTTACAAAGTAGACACAAGTACGTGAAACTACATTCTATGGTTGAATTATCGAAATCGAATATGCCCTTTTTTATTAAGTCTGGTAATCTAAGAATTAGGGAAAAGACACCCTAATTGACGCGAATCCTAAAGATAGATCTATCGGGCCCAACAAGCCCCATCCAAAGTACCGGATGCTTTAGTACTTCGAAATTTATATCATATCCGAAGGGTGTCCCGGAATGATGGGGATATTCTTATATATGCATCTTGTTAATGTCGGTTACCAGGTGTTCACCATATGAATGATTTTTATCTCTATGTGTGGGATGTGTATTGAAATATGAAATCTTGTGGTCTATTATTATGATTTGATATATATAGGTTAAACCTATAACTCACCAACATTTTTGTTGACGTTTTAAGCATGTTTATTCTCAGGTGATTATTAAGAGCTTTCGCTGTCGCATACTTAAATAAGGACGAGATTTGGAGTCCATGCTTGTATGATATTGTGTAAAAACTGCATTCAAGAAACTTATTTTGTTGTAACATATTTGTATTGTAAACCATTATGTAATGGTCGTGTGTAAATAGGATATTTTAGATTATCATTATTTGATAATCTACGTCAAGCTTTTTAAACCTTTATTGATGAAATAAAGGTTATGGTTTGTTTTAAAATGAATGCAGTCTTTGAAAAACGTCTCATATAGAGGTCAAAACCTCGCAACGAAATCAATTAATATGGAACGTTTTTAATCAATAAGAACGGGACATTTCAGTTGGTATCCGAGCGTTGGTCTTAGAGAACCAGAAAATTTGCATTAGTGTGTCTTATTGAGTTTGTTAGGATGCATTAGTGATTCTGGACTTCGACCGTGTTTTCTTTAAAAATGATTGCTTAACATTTTTGTTGGAAACTATATATTTTTAACATATGAATATTATGTGATATATTAATCTCTTAACGTGTTTGATATTATGTGATAGATGTCTACCTCTAGAACAAGTCCCATTGACTCACCTAATAATAATGAAGAGTCAAATGTAAATTGGAATGATTCGTGGACTGATTCACAAGTTCCCGAAGAGGAACCGGAAGAAGAGTCGGAACCGGAAGAAGAATCGGAACCGGAAGAAGAATCGGAACCGGAAGAAGAATCGGAACCGGTGGGGGAAATAATAAAACGGTTAAGTAAAAGAGAATCCTCAACCAACCGACCAAGGTTAATTATGGTCAATGGTGTTTCCGCCAAGGAAGCAAAATATTGGGAGGATTACCAATTCTCCGATGAATCGGATTCCGACGAGAATTCCAATGATGTTATAGAAATTACCCCAACTGAATTTAAAAAGGCAAAAGAAAATAATAAGGGAAAGGGCATAAAAATAGAGAAATTTAATTCCAACCCCGATGAACTTTATATGTATCATCAACCCCCGAAGTCCTTAAGTTGTAACAATGACCCGGGAACCTCTAAACCACCAGGTTTTTCTAAACCAATGTGGACAACGACGGCTCGTATTAGGGGAACATCATATATCCCTAGAAACTTGGCAAAACGAACCAAAACCGAAGAAGAAGAAACGAGCGAGTCGGAATAAGATAGTTGTATTCGTGTGGTGTAATATATGTAATATAGTGTTCTTATGCTTTATGATATATGTAAAAATTGCTTGTATTAATAAGTATTTTTTTATGAATCTAACTCTTGTCTATTTTACAGTTTAAAAACACAAAATGGATAGACAACCCAATATTTTAAGAGACCTACCCGGAGACATGATTGATGAAATCTTGTCTAGAGTCGGCCAGAATTCCTCGGCACAACTATTTAAGGCGAGATCAGTTTGTAAGACATTCGAAGAACGTTCCAAGAATGTCTTGGTTTATAAGAGACTTTCGTTTGAAAGATGGGGGATAGCACATTGGGAAACCCATAAGTTACGATGTGTTTACTTTGACGCATATATTGCGGGGAACCCAAATGCTATTTTACGCAACGGGTTAAGAAATTATTTTGACTCAATATATCCGAATATTGGACTTCGTGATTTAGAAAAAGTGGCTAACATGCAACATAAAGAAGCATGTTATGCTTTCGGATTAGTAATGTTCGCTTCTCACCAAAGTGAGAACAAGAACATCGGGCTACAACAATTAAACAAAATGTTTCCACAAGTGACGGAGTCGGTAATTGGGGTAAGAAATGAGGTTTTTAGATTGTTACGGGACTGTTGGACATTACGTAACCCTCGTCCCTTTGACGACGTTACAACACGCTGTCTTATCAACGGCCATAACGGTTATGTTCCACAAGACCAAGGATGGGAAGTAGTCCTAGTAAAACCAGAATGCATGACTTGTTTTTGGACGTATGAATTACGTGTCTTTATTGCCTTTGCTGAACGACTTGTGTACTAGCTAGAATTATCTTCACAACTATCTTGTATCAAAGTTATTGTGTGCTATATTTCATGCTTTATGTAAAATAAGCGGTATTGTAAGTTTGTAAAATATTGTATAAAAGTTTGAACGCGAAATATTATTATAATCAGTTTTTCATATAGAATTGTAGTAGTTGAATTGTATATTAGCTACTAAGTATGAACTTAACGGATAGGTACTACCCGAATTTAAACTTATAAAACGCTAATATGAAGAAAAAGCTTTTATAAATGAGTTCATATTATGCTACGAAATACTATTAACTACTCTTAATATTCTGTATGATTAACTTGTTCCATTTGACTATTTTGAAGGAAATGGCACCGACTACTCGACACACCGTGAATATGAATGAAGAGGAATTCCGTACTTTTCTAGCTTCAAACATAGCCGCAGTACAGGCTGCGCTACATACCAACAATAACCTTGGATCTAGCAGTACAGGAAATCGTGTAGGATGCACCTACAAAGAATTCACTGCCTGCAAACCTTTGGAATTTGATGGAACCGAAGGACCGATCGGATTGAAACGGTGGACCGATAAGGTCGAATCGGTGTTTGCCATAAGTAAGTGTACTGAAGAGGACAAAGTGAAGTACGCTACGCATACCTTCACAGGTTCTGCGTTAACATGGTGGAATACCTATCTAGAGCAAGTGGGACAAGACGATGCGTACGCACTACCGTGGTCAGCATTCAAGCACTTGATGAACGAGAAGTACCGTCCCAGAACCGAGGTCAATAAGCTCAAGACAGAACTTAGAGGGTTACGAACCCAAGGATTTGATATTACCACGTACGAAAGACGATTCACAGAATTGTGCCTATTGTGTCCGGGAGCATTCGAAGATGAGGAAGAGAAGATCGACGCATTTGTGAAAGGATTACCGGAAAGAATCCAAGAAGATATAAGTTCACACGAGCCCGCCTCTATACAACAGGCATGTAGAATGGCTCACAAACTAGTGAACCAGATTGAAGAAAGAATTAAAGAACAGACTGCTGAAGAGGCCAATGTGAAGCAAGTCAAAAGAAAGTGGGAGGATAACGGTGATAAGAATCACCAATACAACAACAACAGCAATTACAACAATAATCGCAACAATTATCCCAACAATCGCAACATCAATCGTAACTACAACAAACGGCCCAACAACAACAACAACAACAGCAACAGCAACTACAACAATCATCCCAACAACAATAATAACCGCAACAACAACAACAACAACAATCAGAAGCAGCTATGCCAAAGGTGTGAAAAGTATCACTCGGGGTTCTGCACCAAATTTTGCAACAAGTGTAAAAGAAATGGTCATAGCGCGGCGAAGTGTGAGGTTTACGGACCAGGGGTTAATAGAACGAAAGGAACAAATGGTGTCGGAACGAGTAATGGCGGAGCAAGTAGCGTCGGAGCAAGTTATGCCAATGTAGTTTGTTATAAATGTGGAAAACCGGGCCACATTATTAGAAATTGCCCGAACCAGGAGAACACGAATGGACAAGGCCGCGGAAGAGTTTTCAATATTAATGCAGCAGAGGCACAGGAAGACCCGGAGCTTGTTACGGGTACGTTTCTTATTGACAATAAATCTGCTTACGTTTTATTTGATTCGGGTGCGGATAGAAGCTATATGAGTAGAGATTTTTGTGCTAAATTAAGTTGTCCATTGACGCCTTTGGATAGTAAATTTTTACTCGAATTAGCAAATGGTAAATTAATTTCAGCAGATAATATATGTCGGAATCGAGAAATTAAACTGGTTAGCGAAACATTTAAGATTGATTTGATACCAGTAGAGTTAGGGAGTTTTGATGTGATAATCGGTATGGACTGGTTGAAAGAAGTGAAAGCAGAGATCGTCTGTTACAAAAATGCAATTTGCATTATACGAGAAAAAGGAAAACCCTTAATGGTGTACGGAGAAAAGGGCAACACGAAGCTACATCTTATTAGTAATTTGAAGGCACAAAAACTAATAAGAAAAGGTTGCTATGCTGTTCTAGCACACGTCGAGAAAGTACAAACTGAAGAAAAGAGCATCAATGATGTTCCCATTGCAAAAGAATTTCCCGATGTATTTCCGAAAGAATTACCGGGATTACCCCCACATCGATCCGTTGAATTTCAAATAGATCTTGTACCAGGAGCTGCACCAATAGCTCGTGCTCCTTACAGACTCGCACCCAGCGAAATGAAAGAACTGCAAAGCCAATTACAAGAACTTTTAGAGCGTGGTTTCATTCGACCAAGCACATCACCGTGGGGAGATCCTGTTTTGTTTGTCAAGAAGAAAGATGGTACATTCAGGTTGTGTATCGACTACCGAGAGTTGAACAAACTTACCATCAAGAATCGCTACCCACTACCGAGAATCGACGACTTATTTGATCAACTACAAGGCTCGTCTGTTTATTCAAAGATTGACTTACGTTCCGGGTATCATCAAATGCGGGTGAAAGAAGATGATATTCCAAACTTGTAATCACTAGAACATAGTTTAGTTAATTCTAAACTTGTTCGCAAACAAAAGTTAATCCTTCTAACTTGACTTTTAAAATCAACTAAACACATGTTCTATATCTATATGATATGCTAACTTAATGATTTAAAACCTGGAAACACGAAAAACACCGTAAAACCGGATTTACGCCGTCGTAGTAACACCGCGGGCTGTTTTGGGTTAGTTAATTAAAAACTATGATAAACTTTGATTTAAAAGTTGTTATTCTGAGAAAATGATTTTTATTATGAACATGAAACTATATCCAAAAATTATGGTTAAACTCAAAGTGGAAGTATGTTTTCTAAAATGGTCATCTAGACGTCGTTCTTTCGACTGAAATGACTACCTTTACAAAAACGACTTGTAACTTATTTTTCCGACTATAAACCTATACTTTTCTGTTTAGATTCATAAAATAGAGTTCAATATGAAACCATAGCAATTTGATTCACTCAAAACGGATTTAAAATGAAGAAGTTATGGGTAAAACAAGATTGGATAATTTTTCTCATTTTAGCTACGTGAAAATTGGTAACAAATCTATTCCAACCATAACTTAATCAACTTGTATTGTATATTATGTAATCTTGAGATACCATAGACACGTATACAATGTTTCGACCTATCATGTCGACACATCTATATATATTTCGGAACAACCATAGACACTCTATATGTGAATGTTGGAGTTAGCTATACAGGGTTGAGGTTGATTCCAAAATATATATAGTTTGAGTTGTGATCAATACTGAGATACGTATACACTAGGTCGTGGATTGATTCAAGATAATATTTATCGATTTATTTCTGTACATCTAACTGTGGACAACTAGTTGTAGGTTACTAACGAGGACAGCTGACTTAATAAACTTAAAACATCAAAATATATTAAAAGTGTTGTAAATATATTTTGAACATACTTTGATATATATGTATATATTGTTATAGGTTCGTGAATCAACCAGTGGCCAAGTCTTACTTCCCGACGAAGTAAAAATCTGTGAAAGTGAGTTATAGTCCCACTTTTAAAATCTAATATTTTTGGGATGAGAATACATGCAGGTTTTATAAATGATTTACAAAGTAGACACAAGTACGTGAAACTACATTCTATGGTTGAATTATCGAAATCGAATATGCCCTTTTTTATTAAGTCTGGTAATCTAAGAATTAGGGAACAGACACCCTAATTGACGCGAATCCTAAAGATAGATCTATCGGGCCCAACAAGCCCCATCCAAAGTACCGGATGCTTTAGTACTTCGAAATTTATATCATATCCGAAGGGTGTCCCGGAATGATGGGGATATTCTTATATATGCATCTTGTTAATGTCGGTTACCAGGTGTTCACCATATGAATGATTTTTATCTCTATGTATGGGATGTGTATTGAAATATGAAATCTTGTGGTCTATTATTATGATTTGATATATATAGGTTAAACCTATAACTCACCAACATTTTTGTTGACGTTTTAAGCATGTTTATTCTCAGGTGATTATTAAGAGCTTTCGCTGTCGCATACTTAAATAAGGACGAGATTTGGAGTCCATGCTTGTATGATATTGTGTAAAAACTGCATTCAAGAAACTTATTTTGTTGTAACATATTTGTATTGTAAACCATTATGTAATGGTCGTGTGTAAATAGAATATTTTAGATTATCATTATTTGATAATCTACGTCAAGCTTTTTAAACCTTTATTGATGAAATAAAGGTTATGGTTTGTTTTAAAATGAATGCAGTCTTTGAAAAACGTCTCATATAGAGGTCAAAACCTCGCAACGAAATCAATTAATATGGAACGTTTTTAATCAATAAGAACGGGACATTTCATCCTCCTCCTGTGAACTGGAATGCAATAAGAAGCTCCTGAGCTTGGCATGTTGCCTTAATACATTCAACAAACTTGTAAGTACTAAACGCAAGTATGGCGCTTAGGGTTAGTGCACAGAGATAATATAATTGTAGACTGAAAATAATTTGAAGATAAAAATAAATAAAATAAAAGGATAAGCAAGGTGTGCTGAAGCGTCCCGTTCATATCGAATATAAACATCACGTACTCATTGGTGTCATTTCGAGGTATTGACCTCGATATGTGACATTTTTTAAAAATCTGCATACGTTTTTATGATACAAACCATAATCTTTATTATGACCAAAGGTTTAAACAACATAATAATGATTATCTATTAGCGATAATCTTAGTCTTACAAACTTTACATTTGATAATAACAATACGATTTTCAACATATTTCACATTACAAATCTTCCGATATGCAGTTTTATTTTTGACACAAATATGCATACTCCAAATCTTGCTTAAATTCGGTATAATGCAGCGGAAGCTTTTATTTATCACCTGAGAATAAACATGCTTAAAACGTCAACATAAAGTTGGTGAGATATAGGTTTAATGCTAGCAGCATTATAAATATAGACCACAGGAATTCATATACATAAACGTTTTAATAAAAATATTCTAAGTGGTTGAGCACTTGATAACCATACTTAACATTTAATCATGTAAGATCCTGTTTTCTTTTTGGGTTTGGACGCCGTCCAAACATTTGGGACGCCGTCCCAGTTTGAATACCTGGACGCCGTCCAACAATTTGGGACGCCGTCCCAGATCGAAGACCTGGACGCTGTCCAACATTTTGGGACGCCGTCCAGAATGGCTGGCAGGCATGTCTTTTTGCTCTTAAATATCTTAGATGGGTAAATTGGTAATTTCCCTTGGTGGACGAATTAAAGGCCCTAGATCAGTTTGGTTGAGCCTCATTACTCCATTCCTAACCACCAAACTTCATCCACTTAAATCCTAGTGAGAGAGTGTGATTCAAGTGTGAGAAAGCTCAAATCGGAGAAGAAGAAGCTTGTTTCGGGTTTTAGCTCGAGCATTAAAGTTGTTCATCTCCTCGTTAGCTTCGTTTTGATTGTTGTGGTAAGCCCTAAACTTGATTACCTTAGTTTAATGTGTTTAAGGGTTAGGGTTTGGGTTAGTATTGCACATAAAACCCATTTGTGAGTAATTTGGGGTTTTGGGTAAGTTTGGGTCATGAAGACCCAAATGGTGACTAACCTAGGGTTTTGAAAGGGTAAATGGTGTAAATGGGTCTTAAAGACCTAAGTAAATACTAATACACTTATAGTTAATGTTAGTGGGTGTGATTTGGGTTGTGGGTGACCCAAATGGGTGTGTTGACCTAGAAATGGGTCAAATGGGTCTTTGATGACCTAGGTTGTCTTGCATGTATGAAAACGAGTTAACTTTGTGGTTAAAAGTGTGTTAATACCTTAATTGGCTAAAGTTAGGGGTTTTGGTGAAGTTATCCATTATTAGGGTTAAAGGTGCAAAATGGGTCGGGATTGCACTTAGGGTCAAAAGACTCTAGATTGTTGAGTGAGTTGCTTGACCGACTTAAGTTGTGAATTGATTATGTGCTAAAATGTAATAGGTACGTTACATTGACGTTGCAAGTTCGGTTATCTTACACGAAGACTTTGAGGTGAGTGGAATAATTATATGTGTAGGTATATAATGTATCTATTTGTTGTAGCGTGAAATGTGTAGTGTCGAGGTGCTAAGACACCATGTTTCACGTGAAGAGTGTAGCATCGAGGTGTTAAGATGCCACTCGGGTGTAGCATCGAGGTGTTAAGATGCCACCTAGGAGTGTAGTGTCGAGGTGTTAAGACACCACTCCGTAAAATAATGAGTGTTGCATCGAGGTGTTAAGATGCCACTCGGGGTGATGTGCCGAGGTGTTAAGGTGCCACCCTAGGGGTTAGTGGTGCGAGGTGTTAAGTGCCCTAACGGATGTTACGAACACCGATGGCTTTTTCGCGAGCGCCGTTTCCTTGTACTATTGGTTAACCATGGTTATTTGTGTTGTAAGCATGTTATATTATTCGAGTTATATTTATATGCGGTTGTTATGCTAGCTTGGGGGTATTGGCGAATTATAGCTTGTTATTGCGACGATAAGCTAATGTTGTTTGCTAGCATGTTTGCGGTTGTGTAAGTGTATGCAAGTAGGTATAATTATATATGTATTCGTATAATTATTGCATTCACTACGCTTTGCTTACCCTCTCGTTGTTTACTTTTTTTTATAGGCTCGGGCGTTGACAAGGGTAAGAGCGTTCAATTGGATTAGTGATCTCCCGCTTGTTTTGTTAGGGGATGCTTTTGGGTGTTAGCTTTTGGAGTTCGACCGAGATTGGGTAGTTTAACCCCAAACACCATTCTCTAGTGTCGTTTGGAACTTAAACTTATATTGGATCGAAACTTTTCTTTTTGAACGAAACTCGTAAATTGGGCGATGTGGGCCCGATGATGTAAAACTTGATTTGATGATGAAAATCTCTTAGTTTCACTTATATTGACTTGTGGTAAAAAGGTTTTCGTTTGAAAGTGTCGGGAAGCGGGTTTTCCGCTCGTGTGAGTTGGACCCGTGATCAGTAGCTGGAAGACCATTGGGACGCCGTCCCAATTGCTTGGACGCCGTCCCATTTGTTTGAGCTGGACGCCATCCCGAATGCTTGGACGCCGTCCCACCTTTCTGAGCTGGACGCCGTCCAGGATTCTGGACGCCGTCCAGATGCACTGACATACAAAATTTTTTTTTTTTTGTACGCGTTTTGAGTTTATGAAGTCGGGTTGTTACAAGTGGTATCAGAGCATGGTCTAAGGGATTTAGGTGACTTGAGATAGGCGCCTAGACTTAGACTTTTTGTGTGCGCGTTTATGCGGGACTTGTAGGACTTTGGGTCGGATCGGGATGGTTAGTGCATAGGTTTATGTGAACTAATCATGCGCTAATTGTTGTGTTGTGTTTAGCAATCATCAAGCGAGATGGACGTTGTACTAGCGAGTTAACGCGACGTGCTCGCGTAGTAATGACTAGCTACCATCACCACGAGTGCAAATCATGTCAAACAAGTAATGTACGAAGATTGTTGAGCGAGATGGAGTAGTGTGGCATATATGTATGTATATATGTAATCTGTCCTTCCGTTTTGTGGTTTAACCTAATTCGTTTTATAGAATGAAGACGAGAAACGGTCCCGATCATGATAACGGAAGTACAAGCAAGGACGCCGAGTTCTCAACCAAGGTCGAGGCCGTCTTTAAGAAGTTAAAAGCGGATTTTCTTGCGGAAGTTCGAAAGGTTTTTCAAGATTCGGTTGATGAGCAAATAACCGATCTAATTAATGAACGAATGAAGACCACTATCGAAGAGGCCCTTGACGCTAGGAATATCTACCCTCGCGGTGAAGGAGGTGAAGGAAGGCGGGACTTCCACTACAAGAACTTCAAGGATACTCAACCCCCGATGTTTAATGTGGTGCGGGATCCTTTAAAAAGTACATGTTGGATCTCCGATATTGAGGGAGCTTTCCGTACCGCGGAATGTCCTCCCGAAAAGAAGACGAGGTATGGTTCTAGCATGTTACGCGAATAAGCTAAGTTGTGGTGGGATGATAAAATCAACTTGTTTGGTGAAGAACAATGTATGGGCTTGACATAGGAGGAGTTCAAGAAAGAATTTTTCAGAGAATACCGAACTTCATCCGATCTCGATAGAATCTGGGACGAGTTGCACCATTTGCAACAAGGTTCCATGGATTTGGTTATCCTCAAGTCTACATTCTTGGCAAAGACTCGTTTTTTCCCGGAATATGTGGGTGATGATCATAAGCTCATGAAGGATTTCTACCGTACTTTGAATGATGAGTACAAGGGGAAGATTAGTCGGGGTATGGCTAAGACTTTTGATGAATTGTTTGAGTTGGCTCGGGGTTTTGAGCCGGAGGTTCCAAGAAAGAGTGATTTCATGTTTTCCAAAAGAAAGTTTGAAGGTTTTAGTTACTCTAACGCCTCAAGCAAGAAGAGCAAGAGCAAGAGGGGGGCCGAAAGTGTCAATAGTGCAAAGAAGGGCACTACCGGTGGGTGTTCTTATACGTGCTACAATTGTGGGCAACCGGGTCATATGGCTCGTGAGTGTCCGAAACCACGTTCCGGAAACAAAATCACTTGTTTTAATTGCGGCAAAGAGGGGCATAAGAAGCCGGAGTGTCCCGATTTACGAAATGACAATGTGAAATGGTTAGAGAAGGCGGCGGGTACGGCTAGGGGTCGCAACTATTTGATGACAAATGATGAAGCCAAACAATCGCACGAAGTTGTCTCAGGTACTTACATGGTTAATTCTAATCCGGCAAGGATTCTTTTCGATAGCGGTGCAAATTTGTCGTTTGTGTCTACTAAATTTGTGCCTAAACTTAATAGACCGTTAGCTAAGTTAAGTCGTCCGATAGAAGTCGAAATAGCGGACGGCAAGATGGTGCTAGTGGTTGATGTGTGTGAAAATTGTGATGTTGTTTTTGGTGCCGAAACCTTTAAAATTGATCTTATTCCAATGACCTTGGGCGACTTTAATATTGTCGTTGGTATGGATTGGCTCGATCGTTATAGAGCCGATATTGCATGCCATGATAAGTTTATTCGTGTGAAGACCCTAAGTGGGGGAGAGTTAATTATTCATGGTGATAAGCGAAGGAGACCGGTGCCGATATGCACTTTTGCACGGGCACGTCGTTTTGTTGTTAGTGGTGGCATGGCTTTCCTTGCTCATGTTGTTGATACTCGTAATGAGCCACCACCTATTCGTGAAATTCCGGTTGTTAGTGAATTCGAAGACGTTTTTCCGGACGAATTACCGGGTGTTCCGGCGGAAAGACAAGTTGAGTTTCGTATTGAGTTGGTTCCGGGAGCTACTCCCATTGCTAAAACTCCTTATCGTTTAGCACCAACGAAAATGCAAGAGTTGTTAAATCAAACCCAAGAGTTGCTCGAGAAGGGTTTTATTCGACCGAGTGCTTCGCCATGGGGCGCTCCGGTGTTATTTGTGAAGAAGAAAGATGGTAGTATGCGTATGTGCATTGATTACTGTGAGTTGAATAAAGTGACGATCAAGAATCGTTATCCATTACCTAGGATTGACGATTTATTTGATCAACTTCAAGGTGCAACGTATTTCTCTAAGATCGACCTACGGTCTGGCTATCACCAAATGCGGGTCCGTGAGGAAGACATAGAGAAAACGGCTTTTCAAACGCGTTACGGACATTATGAGTTTGTAGTTATGCCCTTTGGTCTTACGAATGCACCGGCGGCATTCATGGATCTTATGAACTGGGTGTGCCAACCTATGTTGGACAAGTCGGTAATAGTGTTCATTGACGACATACTAGTCTACTCGAAAAGTATGAACGAACATGAACGTCATTTGCGGGAAGTATTGAAGATGCTACGAAAGGAGAAGTTGTATGCAAAGTTCTCCAAACGTGAATTTTGGCTAAGGGAAGTTCAATTCCTTGGTCATATTATGAACGAAAACGGTATTCAAGTAGATCCGGGAAAGATCGAGACGGTGAAGAGTTGGGGACGACCGACTACGCCTACGGAAATCCTAAGTTTTCTCGGATTGGCCGGTTATTATCGTCGGTTTATCCAAGATTTTTCTAAGATCGCTTCTTCGTTGACGAAATTGACAAGGAAGAATGCGAGATTTGTTTGGGAGAACGAGCAAGAAATTGCTTTTCAATTGTTAAAAGAGAAGTTGTGTCAAGCTCCGGTGTTAGTGTTACCGGAAGGTGTTGAAGACATGGTGGTTTATTGTGATGCTTCCTTAAATGGTCTCGGGTGTGTTCTAATGCAAAGAGGTAAAGTCATCGCTTATGCCTCTCGACAATTAAAGGAACATGAAACGAGGTATCCGATCATGATCTTGAGTTGGCGGCGGTTGTGCATGCGTTGAAAATTTGGCGCCATTACTTGTATGGTGTCAAGTGTACGATTTATTCGGATCATAAGAGTTTGAAACATCTCTTTAATCAACGAGATTTGAATTATCGCCAACGTAGGTGGATGGATGTGGTGAAAGACTACGATTGTGAAATACTTTATCATCCGGGTAAGGCGAATGTGGTCGCGGATGCGTTGAGTCGAAAGAGTCAACATCCGGCGATACGAGTTGGATCGTTACGTTTGATTATTACCAACGATTTTCTTGAAAAGCTTGGTGAGATTCAAATAGAGGCTTATGTTCACAACAAGCATACGGAGCGAATCGTGGGCCAATCGGAGTTTATTACTATGGGTCCGCGTGGTTTGTTGTCTTTCCAAGGAAGGGTGTGGGTGCCTAAGATGGGTGATTACCGACGAGTGCTACTTGATGAAGCACATAAGTCAAAATACTCCATTCATCCGGGCGCGACGAAAATGTATCTTGACTTGAAGAAAGATTATTGGTGGTCGGGCATGAAGCGTGATGTTGTGAAGTATGTTGAGCAATGCGTCACGTGTTTGCAAGTAAAAGCCGAACACCAAAAGCCGTATGGTAAATTGCAACCGTTAGAAATTCCAAAATGGAAATGGGAGCACATTACCATGGATTTCATTACAAAGTTACCTAAAACGGCGAGAACCCAATTCGATTCGATTTGGGTTATAGTTGACCGATTGACAAAAAGCGCTTTGTTTCTTCCCATTAGAGAAGCGATATCGTCGGAGACCTTGGCTAAGTTGTTTATCAAGGAAGTGGTCTCGCGACATGGGGTTCCTATATCTATTATTTCGGATCGAGATACCCGTTTTACATCTCGGTTTTGGGAAAAGTTTCATGAAGATATGGGCACGCAATTGAAGTTGAGCACGGCGTATCATCCTCAAACGGACGGTCAAACCGAACGTACGAATCAAACATTGGAAGATATGCTACGAGCGTGCATCATTGACTTTGGTGGTAGTTGGGATGAGCATTTGCCTTTGGTGGAATTCTCGTACAATAATAGTTATCATACTAGTATCGGAATTCCACCTTACGAAATGCTTTATGGGCGTAGGTGTCGAACTCCCTTTTGTTGGGGAGAAGTGGGTCAAAGAGAGATCGGGAGTACCGATTTGGTTTTAGAGACAAATAGCAAGATCGATTTGATTCGGGAACATTTGAAGAAGGCTCAAGATAGGCAAAAGTCGTATGCCGATAGACGTAGGTGATTGATTGAGTTCCAAGAAGGTGATATGGTGATGCTTAAGGTTTCGCCATGGAAGGGTATTTTTAGATTTCGAAAACGGGGAAAGTTAGCTCCTCGGTTTATTGGGCCGTTCAAGGTTTCAGCTCGTGTTGGTGAAGTTGCATATCGATTGGAATTACCCGAAGAGCTTGCGGGGATCCATAATACATTTCATGTTTTCCACCTCCGTAAGTGTCTTGCGGACGATTCCTCATGGATGCCTTTAGACGAGATTGAGCTAAACAACAAGTTAGAATATGTTGAGGAACCGATTGCTATCCTTGACGATAAGGTGAAAATGTTGAGGAATAAAGAGG
This sequence comes from Rutidosis leptorrhynchoides, assembly GCF_046630445.1. Classification (NCBI taxonomy): domain Eukaryota; kingdom Viridiplantae; phylum Streptophyta; class Magnoliopsida; order Asterales; family Asteraceae; genus Rutidosis; species Rutidosis leptorrhynchoides. The sequence continues at coordinate 353,467,858 of NC_092342.1, read as the reverse complement.
TGAGAACTTTCAAGGTTCAATGGCGGCGAAGTAAAGGTTCCGAGTTCACTTGGGAGCCCGAAGAGTTCGTGTTAGTTTATCTTCCCTCGTGTCATGCGGCTTGGATTGCGAGGTCGCAATCCGGTTCAAGTGGGGGAGAGTTGTAAGATCCTGTTTTCTTTTTGGGTTTGGACGCCGTCCAAACATTTGGGACGCCGTCCCAGTTTGAAGACTTGGACGCCGTCCAACAATTTGGGACGCCGTCCAGAATGGCTGGCAGGCATGTCTTTTTGCTCTTAAATATCTTAGATGGGTAAATTGGTAATTTCCCTTGGTGGACGAATTAAAGGCCCTAGATCAGTTTGGTTGAGCCTCATTACTCTATTCCTAACCACCAAACTTCATCCACTTAAATCCTAGTGAGAGAGTGTGATTCAAGTGTGAGAAAGCTCAAATCGGAGAAGAAGAAGCTTGTTTCGGGTTTTAGCTCGAGCATTAAAGTTGTTCATCTCCTCGTTAGCTTCGTTTTGATTGTTGTGGTAAGCCCTAAACTTGATTACCTTAGTTTAATGTGTTTAAGGGTTAGGGTTTGGGTTAGTATTGCACATAAAACCCATTTGTGAGTAATTTGAGGTTTTGGGTAAGTTTGGGTCATTAAGACCCAAATGGTGACTAACCTAGGGTTTTGAAAGGGTAAATGGTGTAAATGGGTCTTAAAGACCTAAGTAAATACTAATACACTTATAGTTAATGTTAGTGGGTGTGATTTGGGTTGTGGGTGACCCAAATGGGTGTGTTGACCTAGAAATGGGTCAAATGGGTCTTTGATGACCTAGGTTGTCTTGCATGTATGAAAACGAGTTAACTTTGTGGTTAAAAGTGTGTTAATACCTTAATTGGCTAAAGTTAGGGTTTTTGGTGAAGTTAACCATTATTAGGGTTAAAGGTGCAAAATGGGTCGGGATTGCACTTAGGGTCAAAAGACTCTAGATTGTTGAGTGAGTTGCTTGACCGACTTGAGTTGTGAATTGATTATGTGCTAAAATGTAATAGGTACGTTACATTGACGTTGCAAGTTCGGTTATCTTACACGAAGACTTTGAGGTGAGTGGAATAATTATATGTGTAGGTATATAATGTATCTATTTGTTGTAGCGTGAAATGTGTAGTGTCGAGGTGCTAAGACACTATGTTTCACGTGAAGAGTGTAGCATCGAGGTGTTAAGATGCCACTCGGGTGTAGCATCGAGGTGTTAAGATGCCACCTAGGAGTGTAGTGTCGAGGTGTTAAGACACTACTCCGTAAAATAATGAGTGTTGCATCGAGGTGTTAAGATGCCACTCGGGGTGATGTGCCGAGGTGTTAAGGTGCCACCCTAGGGGTTAGTGGTGCGAGGTGTTAAGTGCCCTAACGGATGTTACGAACACCGATGGCATTTTCGCGAGCGCCGTTCCCTTGTACTATTGGTTAACCATGGTTATTTGTGTTGTAAGCATGTTATATTATTCAAGTTATATTTATATGCGGTTGTTATGCTAGCTTGGGGGTATTGGCGAATTATAGCTTGTTATTGCGACGATAAGCTAATGTTGTTTGCTAGCATGTTTGCGGTTGTGTAAGTGTATGCAAGTAGGTATAATTATATATGTATTCGTATAATTATTGCATTCACTAAGCTTTGCTTACCCTCTCGTTGTTTACTTTTTTTTATAGGCTCGGGCGTTGACAAGGGTAAGAGCGTTCAATTGGATTAGTGATCTCCCGCTTGTTTTGTTAGGGGATGCTTTTGGGTGTTAGCTTTTGGAGTTCGACCGAGATTGGGTAGTTTAACCCCAAACACCATGCTCTAGTGTCGTTTGGAACTTAAACTTATATTGGGTCGAAACTTTTATTTTTGAACGAAACTCGTAAAATGGGCGATGTGGGCCCGATGATGTAAAACTTGATTTGATGATGAAAATCTCTTAGTTTCACTTATATTGACTTGTGGTAAAAAGGTTTTCGTTTGAAAGTGTCGGGAAGCGGGTTTTCCGCTCGTGTGAGTTGGACCCGTGATCAGTAGCTGGAAGACCATTGGGACGCCGTCTCAATTGCTTGGACGCCGTCCCAGTTGTTTGAGCTGGACGCCATCCCGAATGTTTGGACGCCGTCCCACCTTTCTGAGCTGGACGCCGTCCAGGATTCTGGACACCGTCCAGATGCACTGACATACAAAAAAATTTTTTTTTTGGTACGCGTTTTGAGTTTATGAAGTCGGGTTGTTACAAATCAACGTCGCATATTCCCTTTATTATGAAATTTCACTACACTGTACCAAGTGTAGTCACCGAAACGAAGTACTGTGCAACCGTTGAATACTGGTCATCTAGTCCGGTTGGGGTTGTCAGGCCCGATAGATCTATCAACAGGATTCGCGTTTACAATACCGCATGTAAATAGTAGTTACCAAGTTACAGGGAAGTATTCCAGTGGTACAACTCAACGTAGAATATATATTTTTAATCACTTGTGTCCATAACGTAAATCATAAAATGCATGTATTCTCATCCCGAAATATTTAGAGTTTAAAAATGGAACTATATACTCACTTTTGCCTTGAAGATATTTAACACGACTTGGTCTCCGATAGATATCACGAACCTAACCATATATATAATATATCAACATATTTTCTTTTCAAATAATCGTTACATATATATTTATAATACTTTTAATATCTATTAGTCCGTAGTTAGCAGTCCGATGTTAGTGGTCCACAATTAGTTGCTCAATAAAATAAATAAAGACCCCATCGTATTCGTATTGATCGGAATTAATCTCGATCCATGGTACCGTGTTGTCAAATGACGTGTTGCGTGCATAAAGTACTGTATTGTCAAATGACGTGTTGCGTACAATCATGAGGTCTTATAATTAATCTTCTCGTGTTGTTTACGGGTGGTCCTGAAATATGTAAAATCAAATCATGAGTAAATATATATAAAATATCATGTTAATTAGCCAAGATATGATTAGTTTGGTTTTAGTCAAAATATTTTCGTAGCTAAACTAGCTTCGGATACCCGATTTTGTTTTAGTCGTAGTTTATTCAATACAACTCCGTTTTTGTTGATTTAACTTGCCACTTCCTTGGATCGAGTTAAATTTATGAATATGAACTATAAATACCTTGGTTTACATTCGAAATTACAGGTTATAGGTCAAACTTGGGTGAATCTTATGAAAGTGATCAAAACAACATCTAGATGATCATTTTTATAAAAATAGTTACACTTTGAGTTAAACCCTAAAATTTTTATGTGTTAACATACTTATAAGAAATATCATTTTTCCAGAATATAAACTTCCAATTCAAAGTTTAAGATGGTTTTTAATTATCCAACCCAAAACAGCCCCCAGTTGCACTCCGACGACGTAAATTCAGTTTTAAGGTGTTCTTTGTAAAATCAAGTTGTATCTTGTTAAGTTAGCATATCATTATGATATATTACAGGTCTTGAAGTGTTTTAAAAGTCAAGTTAGAAGGATCTATTTAGTTTTTGAACAAGTTTGAAATCATTCAAACTATGTTCTTGTTGTTATAATTTATAACTCAAAATAAGGTAGCTATATAAATATGAATTGAATAAGATTATGAATAAGGTTACTGTAACATCCGTGTTACATCCGTCCCACATCGGTTGGAGAGGGGAACGAAGCATGCCTTATAAGGGTGTGGAGACCTTTCCTAGCATGACGCGTTTTGGGACCACAAGCGCAGCAGATCCCATGAGAACTCTGCAGTTAAGCGTGCTCAGGCGAGAGCACTACCAGGATGGGTGACCTCCTGGGAAAGTGCTCGTCGTGTTTGGTCGTCAAGAAAAATCCGTGAGCAACCTACGGGGGAGACAAGGGTACGTCCCTATCTCTGCAAAGCGGACAATATCATGCTACGGGGAACGTTTTACCTGGGGTGTTACAGAATGGTATCAGAGCCAGGCCCCGAACCAAACGTGCACAGCGAGGACGCTGTGTCCCATTAGGGGGGAGGATTGTAACATCCGTGTTACATCCGTCCCACATCGGTTGGAGAGGGGAACGAAGCATGCCTTATAAGGGTGTGGAGACCTTTCCTAGCATGACGCGTTTTGGGACCACAAGCGCAGCAGATCCCATGAGAACTCTGCAGTTAAGCGTGCTCAGGCGAGAGCACTACCAGGATGGGTGACCTCCTGGGAAAGTGCTCGTCGTGTTTGGTCGTCAAGAAAAATCCGTGAGCAACCTACGGGGGAGACAAGGGTACGTCCCTATCTCTGCAAAGCGGACAATATCATGCTACGGGGAACGTTTTACCTGGGGTGTTACAGTTACTACCTCAAATTACTTGGATAAAGCGACTGGAAAGGAAGTATAACTCTTGATCCTAAAGAGTAGTGAAGTTGGATTGAAAGATTGGAAGTAAACTTAGAATATAGACTTGAAATGAAAGTAGTATCTTGTAGTGTTCTTGTTTGATCTTAATATGATGGTTATTAATGTGATTCTTGAGAGAGTTTTTGCTGTATTTCTTAGAGGTGAATGAAGCTTACAAATAGGTGTTTTTAGCTAGAGAAAATGTGTAGTAAAAATGAAAATGGAATGGAGAATAAATGGTGGTGAAATGATGTATAAGTTTGTAATATTGTGTAAAAGTCTTGTAATATGCCAAATTGATTAATCATGCATGCTAAGATCCAAAATTTGCTGACTCATGGCTGCTAATAAAGTGATTGTGATGTGAATATAAGCCCTTTAAAAGTGATTAAATACATATTTATACGATACTTGTATAAGCATTATAAGTTATAGGTATATATGTCAAAGAACGTTACGTATAGTTATTGTTTTGAAAACTTAAGTTAGTAATCTCAAAGTATACTTATAACTCATTGTTATTAATACACAATGAGATGTTAAACCATCCTTAAATCAAGTTAAATATGTATAAATACATATATGTACACAATCGTATAATTATCGTATGTTATATAGTTCGTGATAACATCGGTCAAATTGGACGGTCAAACGTTGTGTAAAACACTTTTCAAAAACACAAGACTCAGCAATTTGGATGTCTTATCATGTTGGCAATGTTTAATTTATGTAAATATTAATCTCATATGTATAAAATGATCGGAAAAATCCGGGTCGTTACAGTACATACCCGTTAAATAAATTTCGTCCCGAAATTTTAAATTTGTACCTATTTTGCCTTCTCGGGAAACAAATGTGGGTACTTTTGTTTCATCTGATCCTCTCGTTCCCAAGTAAACTCAGGACCCCTTCGAGCATTCTAACGAACCTTAATGATTGGTATGTTGCTCTGCTTGAGCTGTTTAAACTCACGGTCCATGATTTCGAATGGTTCTTCTATGAATTGTAGTTCTCGTCGACTTGGATTTCTTCAAGAGGAATGGTTTGCAAGACACTTCTTAAGGTTTGAAATGTGAAACGTATTATGTACTCCGACGAATTTTTGTGGTAACTCAAGTCGATAAGCTACCGGTCCAATGCGTTCGATGATCTTGAACGGGCCTACATACCTTGGGTTCAGTTTACCCCTTTTTCCGAAACGTATTACACCTTTCCAAGGTGACACCTTTAGCATAACCATGTCACCGATCTGAAACTCTAATGGTTTCCTTCGAACATCGGCGTAGCTCTTTTGGCGACTACGGGCTGTTTTCAATCTCTCCTTGATTTGTTCTATCTTCTCAGTAGTTTCATGTATGATCTTGGGACCAGTTAATCGTCAATCTCCTACTTCATTCCAACAGATAGGGGATCTACACTTCCTTCCATACAGTGCTTCGAATGGTGCAGCTTTAATGCTCGTATGATAACTATTATTATACGAGAATTCTGCTAATGGTAGATATTTATCCCATCCATTTCCAAAATCGATCACACATGCCCTGAGCATGTCTTCAAGAGTCTGAATTGTTCTTTCACTCTGCCCGTCAGTTTGCAGATGATATGCGGTGCTCATATCCAAACGAGTTCCCAGGGCCTCCTGTAGTGATTGCCAGAACTTTGATGTAAATCTACTATCACGATCGGATATAATGGAAATAGGTATTCCATGCCTTGAAACAATTTCCTTTATGTATAATCGTAATAGTTTCTCCATTCTATCCATTTCTTTTATAGGCAATAAATGTGCAGATTTGGTGAGACGATCAACTATTACCCAAATGGTGTCATAACCCCATGCAGTCTTGGGTAACTTCGTGATAAAATCCATGGTAATACCGTCCCACTTCCATTCTGAGATTTCTGGTTGTTGAAGTAACCCTGACGGCTTCTGGTTTTCTGCTTTGACTTTGAAACAAGTTAAACATTCCCCGACATATGTTGCAACGTCTGTCTTTAAATTAGGCCACCAATAATGCGTCTTAAGATCTTGATACATCTTTCCAACTCCAGGATGTATCGATTATCTTGTCTTATATGCCTCGTTCAATATCAACTTCCTTAATCCACCCAACTTTGGTACCCAAATACGTTTTGCAAAATATCGAATTCCTTCTTCCCGTATAATGAGTTGCTTCTCATACTTCTTCATTATTTCATTTCCTATGTTTTCCTTAGTAAGAGCTTCTCGTTGAGCCTCTTTGATTTGTGAGTTGAGATTCATGCGAATTTTTATGTTCATCGCTCGTACTCGAATTGGCTCTCGTTCCTTTCTGCTTAGAGCGTCAGCCACTACATTCGCTTTCCCAGGATGATAGCGAATCTCACAATCATAGTCGTTTATCAGCTCGACCCACCTACGTTGCCTCATGTTCAGCTGTTTTTGATCGAAAATATGTTGAAGGCTTTTATGATCGGTAAACACAGTGCATTTAACCCCATATAAGTAGTGTCTCCATATCTTTAATGCAAACACTACTGCTCCCAGTTCTAGATCATGCGTCATATAATTTTGCTCGTGAATCTTCAATTGTCGGGATGCGTACGCAATAACTTTCTTTCATTGCATAAGGACGCAACCAAAACCTTGTCGGTAAGTGTCACAATATATCTCAAAATCATCGTTCCCTTCAGGTAATGATAAAATAGGCGTCGTAGTCAACTTCTTCTTCAGTAATTGAAATGCACTCTCCTGCTCAGAGGTCCACTCGTACTTCTTTCCTTTTTGCGTTAACGCTGTTAATGGTTTAGCTATTTGGGAAAAATCTTGAATAGACCTTCTATAATAACCGGCTAAACCCAAAAATTGACGTATTTGTGTTGGTGTCTTAGGAGTCTCCCATTTTTCAATGGCTTTAATTTTAGCTGGATCAACCTGAATTCCTTTGCTACTAACAACGTGGCCAAGAAATTGCACTTCTTTCAACCAAAATGCACACTTAGAAAATTTGGCGTATAACTGTTCTTTTCTTAATAATTCTAATACCAACCTTAAATGCTGCTCATGCTCTTGCTCATTTTTAGAATAGATAAGAATATCGTCAATAAAAACGATAACAAACTTATCTAGATACGGACTACAAACTCGATTCATGAGGTCCATGAATACAGCTGGCGCATTCGTCAATCCAAACGGCATGACCAAAAATTCGTAGACCGTAGCGTGTCCAGAAAGCAGTTTTTGAAATATCTTCTTCTTTGACACATAGTTGATGATAGCCCGATCTTAGGTCGATTTTCGAGTAAACACATGATCCTTGCAGTTGATCAAATAAGTCGTCAATTCTCGGTAGTGGATACCGATTCTTGATAGTTAACTTATTTAATTCACGGTAATCTATACACATTCGGAAGGATCCATCTTTCTTCTTGACGAATAAAATCGGAGCTCCCCACGGTGAAGTGCTCGATCGAATGAAACCACGGTCCAGTAATTCTTGTAACTGGCTTTGTAACTCTTTCATCTCAGATGGTGCAAGTCTGTATGGAGTACGAGCCACTGGTGCAGCTCCTGGTACTAGATCTATTTGAAATTCTACAGATCTAAATGGAGGTAATCCCGGCAACTCTTTCGGAAAGACTTCAGGAAAATCTTTTGCTACAGGCACGTCGTTGATGCACTTCTCTTTTTATTTCATTTCGACTTTATTAACATGTGCTAAGATAGCATAGCACCCTTTCTTCAAGCACTTTTGGGCTTTCAAACAGCTAATGAGTTTTAGCTTTGAGTTACCCTTCTCTCCATAAATCATTACGGGCGTTTTATCCTTACGAGGAATGCGAATTGCCTTCCTGGCACACACAACTTCAGCTCCTATTTTGGACATCCAGTCCATGCCGACTATTACATCAAAACTTCCTAATTCTACGGGTATCAAATCAATTTTAAACGTTTCTCCGGCTAAATTTATTTTACAATCACTGCAAATTTTATCGGCTTTAATTAGTTTACCATTAGATAACTCAATCAAGTACTTAACATCTAGGGGTAATGATGAACAATTCAATTTAGTGTAAAAATCTCTACACACGTAACTTCTATCGGCACCAGTATCAAATATAATAGATGCTAATAAGTTATTAATGGTAAATGTACCCGTAACAAGCTCCGGGTCTTCACACGCCTCTCTAGCATTAATAATAAATGCTCTTCCACGTGCAGGTCTGTTATTCTTCTCTGGATTAGGGCACTGGCTCTTAAAATGAAGCTATTTCCCACACTCATAACAAGTAACAGTGGCCAAGGTAGTTCTATTTGCATTGGTGGCAGGAGTCTTGGTGCCATTTGTATTTGTAACGGGAATCTTACAATCTTCAGCAAGATGACCCCTTTGATTACAATTGTTGCACACCACATTACAATAACCAGAGTGATGTTTGTGGCATCTGTTACATAAAGGATTTCATCCTTTGTAACCTGAGATTGAGCCACTACCCGCACCTTGCGTGGTTTCTTGTTTCTTATTGGATTGTTGATGATTACCTTCCCACTTTCTTTTGTTTTCCGATGTCTTGACATCGGTGTTCTTATCCAGAATAATCTGGTCCATCAACTCGTTTGCCATAGTGATGGTTTCATGAATAGTCTTGGGTTTCGATGTTGTAACATTTGCCTTGACATTTTTAAGCAAACCATCTTTGTACAGTTCTATCTTCCGTTCTTCGGTTGGTACCAATTCGGGACATAGCAAAGCTAATTCCATGAATCGCTGATTGTAGTTGGTGAGTTCAGTACCAACAACTTTCAGGCTTCGTAATTCAGCTTCCAACTTCCTAACCTCGTTCCTTGGACAATACTCGTTGATTAGCATTGTTTTGAATTCTTTCCATGGAGTATCATAAGCTACATCTCCTCCTACGGCCTTCACATAGTTTTTCCACCACGTGAGTGCACTATCTTGTAAGGTGCACGATGCATACTTAGTCATGTCCTTCTCAATACAACCACTGATTTTAAACACAGACTCAATATTTCTAATCCACTAGGTTAAACCGACCGGTCCTTCTGTTCCACTGAATGATGAGGGCTTGCAACCTTGAAAAGTTTTGTAGGTGCATCCCACACGAGGATTTGGGTTAACTGCAGCACCTCTTGCACCCTCAACCCATAACATTCTGTCGTTCACTCGCTGATTGATGAGTTTCTCGATTTCTTGTCCGTCATTCGATTCAATCGCGCCATATTCTTCAATAAGAATGAAAAAAAAATAATTATTCACATGGAATATTATAGATGTAGTGTGTATTTACAGTACATCATAGCTTATTAATAATATGAACCAGTTATTATTATAAAATCTTTTTCTTCTTATTAGCGTTTTATAATTATATCTAGGGTAGTACCTACCCGTTAAAGTTCATACTTAATAGCTTAGTATGGAAATCAATTACTACCACCCAAATAATACTCAACCATGGAAAATTATTGCATTTCACACTTCACTATTTTACATATGCTTATCTTACATCAAACATCAAGCAAACCACACTAGTAATATTATACAAAATGTTATATGATCTCATGGTTTAAAACAACAGCGCATCATTTAGCCTATATCCCAAAACGTTTGTGTTCAGGGAATCGCTTAACGCTAATCCTAGCTGTCTCCCTACGTTTTAGCTGAGGGGCCGAAGAACTGGATGCTGGGATAGAACTAATAGGAATAGCGAGAATATGGGTAGAAGTGTCTGGTGGAGTTGGTGCCACAACATCCTCACTAAACTCGGGATTTGGATTTTCCAATTCAGTAGCCTTTCGTTTCTTTCCTCGTTCGAACTTGTCTTTCGTAATTTCCTGTATTTCTTCCTCCTCAGGATCACTTTCTGATTCCTCTTCAATTGATTCATCCAGAAATTGTGAGTCTTCCCCAAAGGTGTCGTTTTCATCATCGGATAGGTTAATGACTGGAACACTATCTGAGGATTCTGGTTCGGAGTCGCTGAATGTGATAACAAGTTCTAAGCCAGACATCTTGTGACAACCCGGAAATTTCCAACCAAATTTAAACTTTATCTTTATATTATTCCGACACGATAAGCAAAGTTTGTTAAGTTAAATCTCAAGAATTTTAAATTGTGTTCATACATTCATTATAACCTCGACCAAATTCCGACGATTCACGAACTGTTATATATAAATAAATATGTATATATATGTATATATATTATAACTTGAGAATATTAATAAAGTATTAAACGTATAATACTTTATATGAACGTATTTGTTTCAATATGTTTATCGATGGAATTAGAAGATAATATCAAATGATTGAATTATTAGATACATTGAATTTATGGCTATGAGTCCCTGTTAGGAGGTCCACTTTAATTTAGGAAACCTTTCCCATTTAACCATATTCGAAAAATGGTAAAGTAATTTTACATATAAGAACAAGGTGTCAACTAACGAGAACTAGACAAGAGTTAGTGAAGATTGCTATTTGATTTTCAATTCATACCTTACAACATTTTTCTCGTGATGTTAATAAGATAACTATTATGACTATCATTTTAAAGTTGAAATGTGGAATGTAAATAACTTAGATATTGGGTATCAACATTTTTCATTAAAATGATTTCATACGTTTATTTAACCTTTGAACTTTATCTCATGCTTCACCAACAGACTATAATTTAAAAACTTGAAGCCTATTATGAATGTATATGATTCTACTTTTCTAAAACGTTTTATGATATAACGATTTCCATTATTTTAACCTTTAAACAAAATGATTCTTAAATATATTTAGTTTTGAAAAACAAAATTATCATATTTATTTGATTTAGTTTCAAACGTATAAAAACGTTTTCAGTTTAAAAAGAACTTTATTATTAAAACGTATATAACTTTTATAAATATCTAGAACCACTTTTGACAACTCATTACTTAACCAGTATGATAAAGATAACGATATTTATATTTTATTTTATTAAATATATATAACGATTTAAATTAATATTATATATATACGCGTATTATACGTACATAGTTTTATACTTTTACTATACTTAAACTTTACCTTTACTTTATTTTTACTTTACTTTAACTTTAATAATTCACTTTAATAATTCATACTTTAATAATTCACTTTAATAATTCATACTTTAATAATTCATACTTTAATAATTCACTTTAATAATTCATACTTTAATAATTCACTTTAATAATTCATACTTTAATAATTCACTTTAATAATTCATACTTTAATAATTCACTTTAATAATTCAAAAATCTAATATAAATAGAATTCAAAAGGTTTCATTATTTCATAGAAACTTGAAAATATTTTTCTCTAAACTCTCTCAATCGATTTACATATATATATTTACTCCGTATTATTTCAAGATATTATTAGTATACATAAAATATTACGACGGAGTGCTGTCCGAGTGATTTCGAAATTGTTTTTCGAGCGGGATAAGGCTAAGGAAATTATGGGTTATAGCTATGGAGGTTATGGGTATGGTTCGGGAGTATTGCTCGTGAGTCAAACTAGTGTTTATCATCTCCGTTGCGTCTACGTACTTTTCCTGCAATATTGAATCTCAATATTGATACGTTCGTGAATCCGAGGCCAACCTTGCACTTGTTCAATGATGTTATATGTATTTTTACAACGAAATACAGTATGGTGAGTTTTCATAGCTCCCTTTTTAAATGCTTTTGCATTATATATTTTTGGGCTGAGAATACATGCGCTGTTTTATAAATGTTTTACGAAATAGGCACAAATACTAAAACTAATTCTATGTGGGTTTAAACCAGAAATATACCCTTAGCTTGGTAACATTAAACTACTTGTCTATGTACGGTAGGCGCGAATCCTAAAGATAGATCTATTGGGCCTGACAAACCCCATTCTGACTATGGGATGCTTTAGTACTTCGAGGTTATTTTAAACACACCTGATCTGGTGTACTTCAGAGGGTAAAACATGAACGTTAAGGCTTGTTACCGGGTGCCTACAACTTATAGAATACTTTTATACACTTGTGAGTGTACATATATTTATAAACGGAAATCTTGTGGTCTATTAATATATTGAAATGATTGTTATGATAAACCTATGAACTCACCAACCTTTTGGTTGACACTTTAAAGCATGTTTATTCTCAGGTATTAAAGAAATCTTCCGCTGTGCATTAGCTCATTTTAAGGATATTACTTGGAGTCATTCATGGCATATTTCAAAAGACGTTGCATTCAAGTCGTTGAGTTCAATAGAGATTATTATTAAGTAAATGACAGATTAGGTCATTTATAGTTGAATCTTATGAAATGGTATGCATGCCTGTCAATTTTTGATGTAAAGAGCGTTTATCTTTTAAAAACGAATGCAATGTTTGAAAAATGTATCATATAGAGGTCAAATACCTCGCGATGTAATCAACTATTGAGAATCGTTTATAATGTATATGAACGGGTCCTTTCAGTTGGTATCAGAGCGGTGGTCTTAGCGAACCAGGTCTGCATTAGTGTGTCTAACTGATAGTCGTTATGATGCATTAGTGAGTCTGAACTTCGACCGTGTCTGCATTTCAAAAGTTTTGCTCATCATTCTTGTCGGAAATTACCTGCTTATCATTCTTAGTCTAGACACATCTTATTGCATTGATTGCATGAATAGTGTATAGAAAAAAATTCATATCTTAGCGTATCTGCTAATTCATATCTTAGTGTATCTGTTACTATAAACTTTGCCTGACATATCCCGTAAATTCCTCCGTAATCTACGAAACCTTTTGCTCTATATAATTAGAATACCACCCGATAGCCAGAAAATCATTTCATATCGAAAAATTCTTTATTCAATCGTACGAAATGGAATTCTTCATTAGTTCAAGTCCCTCGGATTCCGATATAGAATCCCACTCAAGCTCCGAAAGTAGTGTGACTGGAATGGATCAACCAATCAGCCATCATCTATTTTGGATGAATTGGGGATGGGTTCGTAGCCTTCTCAATCATTGGAGACAAGAAGAAGGCGATCCTTTCCATCCACCACATTGCCCTCTTGGCGAAGAACCTGAAGCACTTACCGGCGAACCTGTCCGAAACACCATTTTCTCTCTCATTTCCAGAGTATCTCATCACGATTATATACTACATCAAATTCTAGATTTTATTCATCCGCTCGTCCGAACCGACAATCACCCCGGTGTAATAGAAGAAGTCAACGAGCTTCGCGCTCGGGTAGTGGCTTTGGAGAATATGGTGCAAAGGTTACAAACACCAGCAGCAGCAGCAGCATAAACAGTACCACCATCAGCAACACCAACAGTACCATCACCACCACCAACAACAACATCCACATCCCACACCGCAACATCACAATATGTATCTCAAACATCAACGTCATACGCCCTGTAAATATCCAGGAATATCAACAACAACAAACGATGAAGTATTAATTCATAAACTTCATTGAAGAGATATCTCTGTGGCAGTTATGTAATCTCCAAAATCTTAGAGATTATTTAATTCTGACCGTAAATCGGATGAGTGAACGGAGATTGTAGTGACCCGAACTTTTCCATGTTTATATATATTAATTGAGATTGATATTTACATGATTAAATGTTTCCAACATGTTAAGCAATCAAACTTGTTAAGACTTGATTAATTGAAATATGTTTCATATAGACAATTGACCACCCAAGTTGACCGGCGATTCACGAACGTTAAAACTTGTAAAAACGACATGACGATATATATATGGATATACATATGGTTAACATGAGATTATGATAAGTATGTATCTCCATAAGTATATTAACAATGAGTTATATACATATAAACAAGACTACTAACTTAAGGATTTCGAAACGAGACATATATGTAACGATTATCGTTGTAACGACATTTAAATGTATATATATCATATTAAGATATATTAATATATCATAATATCATGATAATATAATAATTTAACATCTCATTAGATATAATAAACAATGGGTTAACAACATTAATTGAGATCGTTAACTTAAAGGTTTCAAAACAACACTTACATGTAACGACTAACGATGACTTAACAACTCAGTTAAAATGTATATACATGTAGTGTATTTAGATGTATTAAAATACTTTTGGAAGACTTCAAGACATATATCAAAACACTCATACTTAACGAAAATGGTTACAGTTACTTTTCCATTCTTTTCTTTCATCAAGAATTCTAGTCGTATTCTTACCCGTATTATACACAGCTTCAAAATGTACTTACTATGAGTATATACCAATAGGAACTAGCATGGGATTCCACTCTTGATTATGTCATGTATGACTAATCAATTTTAACTTCTACCATGAGCTAGTCAACTAACTAGAACTCCTTTTAACCCCACTCACCACTCACCAATTACCACTCATCATTCACTCCATTTCACTTCCAATTCTCTTTCTAATTCTCTCTCAACACACACACACTATTATGAACGTATTTTTCCAGTAGTTAATCATCATCTTCATCAAAAATCACTTCAAGAATCAAGCTATAATCATCATAGGAAGAACACTTCAAGAACACTTCAAAAATCCCTTCAAGTTTACTAATTTACTTCCAAGCTTTCTAATCCATTACAAGTAATCATCTAAGATTAAGAAACCTTTGTTATATACAGTAGGTTATCTTTCTTATTCAAGGTAATATTCATATTCAAACTTTGATTCAATTTCTATAACTATAAACTATCTTAATTCGAGTAAAAATCTTACTTGAACTTGTTTTTGTGTCATGATCCTACTTCAAGAACTTTCAAGCCATCCAAGATCCTTTGAAGCTAGATCATTTCTTATCACTTCCAGTAGGTTTACCTACTAAACTTGAGGTAGTAATGATGTTCATAACATCATTCAATTCATATATATAAAACTATCTTATTCGAAGGTTTAAACTCGTAATCACTAGAACATAGTTTAGTTAATTCTAAACTTGTTCGCAAACAAAAGTTAATCCTTCTAACTTGACTTTTAAAATTAACTACACACATGTTCTATATCTATATGATATGCTAACTTAATGATTTAAAACCTGGAAACACGAAAAATACCGTAAAACCGGATTTACGCCGTCGTAGTAACACCGCGGGCTGTTTTGGGTTAGTTAATTAAAAACTATGATAAACTTTGATTTAAAAGTTGTTATTCTGAGAAAATGATTTTTATTATGAACATGAAACTATATCCAAAAATTATGGTTAAACTCAAAGTGGAAGTATGTTTTCTAAAATGGTCATCTAGACGTCGTTCTTTCGACTGAAATGACTACCTTTACAAAAACGACTTGTAACTTATTTTTCCGACTATAAACCTATACTTTTCTGTTTAGATTCATAAAATAGAGTTCAATATGAAACCATAGCAATTTGATTCACTCAAAACGGATTTAAAATGAAGAAGTTATGGGTAAAACAAAATTGGATAATTTTTCTCATTTTAGCTACGTGAAAATTGGTAACAAATCTATTCCAACCATAACTTAATCAACTTGTATTGTATATTATGTAATCTTGAGATACCATAGACACGTATACAATGTTTCGACCTATCATGTCGACACATCTATATATATTTCGGAACAACCATAGACACTCTATATGTGAATGTTGGAGTTAGCTATACAGGGTTGAGGTTGATTCCAAAATATATATAGTTTGAGTTGTGATCAATACTGAGATACGTATACACTGGGTCGTGGATTGATTCAAGATAATATTTATCGTTTTATTTCTGTACATCTAACTATGGACAACTAGTTGTAGGTTACTAACGAGGACAGCTGACTTAATAAACTTAAAACATCAAAATATATTAAAAGTGTTGTAAATATATTTTAAACATACTTTGATATATATGTATATATTGTTATAGGTTCGTGAATCAACCAGTGGCCAAGTCTTACTTCCCGACGAAGTAAAAATCTGTGAATGTGAGTTATAGTCCCACTTTTAAAATCTAATATTTTTGGGATGAGAATACATGCAGGTTTTATAAATGATTTACAAAATAGACACAAGTACGTGAAACTACATTCTATGGTTGAATTATCGAAATCGAATATGCCCCTTTTTATTAAGTCTGGTAATCTAAGAATTAGGGAACAGACACCCTAATTGACGCGAACTCTAAAGACAGATCTATTGGGCCTAACAAACCCCATCCAAAGTACCGGATGCTTTAGTACTTCGAAATTTATATCATATCCGAACGGTGTCCCGGAATGATGGGGATATTCTTATATATATGCATCTTGTTAATGTCGGTTACCAGGTGTTCACCATATGAATGATTTTTATCTCTATGTATGGGATGTGTATTGAAATATGAAATCTTGTGGTCTATTGTTACGATTTGATATATATAGGTTAAACCTATAACTCACCAACATTTTTGTTGACGTTTAAAGCATGTTTATTCTCAGGTGAATACTAAGAGCTTTCGCTGTTGCATACTAAAATAAGGACAAGATTTGGAGTCCATGTTTGTATGATATTGTGTAAAAACTGCATTCAAGAAACTGATTTTGATGTAACATATTTGTATTGTAAACCATTATGTAATGGTCATGTGTAAACATGATATTTTAGATTATCATTATTTGATAATCTACGTAAAGCTTTTTAAACCTTTATTTATGAAATAAAGGTTATGGTTTGTTTTAAAAATGAATGCAGTCTTTGAAAAACGTCTCATATAGAGGTCAAAACCTCGCAACGAAATCAATTAATATGGAACGTTTTTAATCAATAAGAACGGGACATTTCAGTTGGTATCCGAGCGTTGGTCTTAGAGAACCAGAAAATTTGCATTAGTGTGTCTTATCGAGTTTGTTAGGATGCATTAGTGATATTATGTGATAGATGTCTACCTCTAGAACAAGTCCCATTGACTCACCTAATAATAATGAAGAGTCAAATGTAAATTGGAATGATTCGTGGACTGATTCACAAGTTCCCGAAGAGGAACCGGAAGAAGAGTCGGAACCGGAAGAAGAATCGGAACCGGAAGAAGAATCGGAACTGGAAGAAGAAATAGAACCGGTGGGGGAAATAATAAAATGGTTAAGTAAAAGAGAATCCTCAATCAACCGACCAAGGTTAATTATGGTCAATGGTGTTTCCGCCAAGGAAGCAAAATATTGGGAGGATTACCAATTCTCCGATGAATCGGATTCCGACGAGAATTCCGATGATGTTATAGAAATTACCCCAACTGAATTTAAAAAGGCAAAAGAAAATAATAAGGGAAAGGGCATAAAAAAAGAGAAATCTAATTCCAACCCCGATGAACTTTATATGTATCATCAACCCCCGAAGTCCTTAAGTTGTAACAATGACCCGGGAACCTCTAAACCACCAGGTTTTTCTAAACCAATGTGGACAACGACGGCTCGTATTAGGGGAACATCATATATCCCTAGAAACTTGGCAAAACGAACCAAAACCGAACAAGAAGAAACGAGCGAGTCGGAATAAGATAGTTGTATTCGTGTGGTGTAATATATGTAATATAGTGTGCTTATGCTTTATGATATATGTAAAAATTGCTTGTATTAATAAGTATTTTTTTATGAATCTAACTCTTGTCTATTTTACAGTATAAAAACACAAAATGGATAGACAAACCAATATTTTCAGAGACCTACCCGGAGATATGATTGATGAAATCTTGTCTAGAGTCGGTCAGAATTCCTCGGCACAACTATTTAAGGCGAGATCAGTTTGTAAGACATTCGAAGAACGTTCCAAGAATGCCTTGGTTTATAAAAGGCTTTCGTTCGAAAGATGGGGGATATCACATTGGGAAATCCATAAGTTACGATGTGTTTACTTTGACGCATATATTGCGGGGAACCCAAATGCTATTTTACGCAACGGGTTAAGAAATTATTTTGACTCAGTATATCCGAATATAGGACTTCGTGATTTAGAAAAAGCGGCTAACATGCAACATAAAGAAGCATGTTATGCTTACGGGTTAGTAATGTTCGCTTCTCACCAAAGTGAGAACAAGAACATCGGGCTACAACTATTAAACAAAACGGTCCCACAAGTGACGGAGTCGGTAATTGGGGTAAGAAATGAGGTTTTTAGGTTATTACGAGACTGTTGGTCATTACGTAACCCTCGTCCCTTTGACGACGTTACAACACGCTGTCTTATCAACGGCCATAACGGTTATGTTCCACAAGACCAAGGATGGGAAGTAGTCCTAGTAAAACCAGAATGCATGACTTGTTTCTGGACGTATGAATTACGTGTCTTTATTGCCTTTGCTGAACGACTTGTGTACTAGCTAGAATTATCTTCACAACTATCTTGTATCAAAGTTATTGTGTGCTATATTTCATGCTTTATGTAAAATAAGCGGTATTGTAAGTTTGTAAAATATTGTATAAAATTTTGAACGCGAAATATTATTACAATCAGTTTTTCATATAGAATTGTAGTAGTTGAATTGTATATTAGCTACTAAGTATGAACTTAACGGGTAGGTACTACCCGAATTTAAACTTATAAAACGCTAATATGAAGAAAAAGCTTTTATAAATGAGTTCATATTATGCTACGAAATACTATTAACTACTCTTAATATTCGGTGTGATTAACTTGTTCCATTTGACTATTTTGAAGGAAATGGCACCGACTACTCGACACACCGTGAATATGAATGAAGAGGAATTCCGTACTTTTCTAGCTTCAAACATAGCCGCAGTACAGGCTGCGCTACATACCAACAATAACCTTGGATCTGGCAGTACAGGAAATCGTGTAGGATGCACCTACAAAGAATTCACTGCCTGCAAACCTTTGGAATTTGATGGAACTGAAGGACCAATCGGATTGAAACGGTGGACCGAGAAGGTCGAATCGGTGTTTGCCATAAGTAAGTGTACTGAAGAGGACTAAGTGAAGTACGCTACGCATACCTTCACAGGTTCTGCGTTAACATGGTGGAATACCTATCTAGAGCAAGTGGGACAAGATGATGCGTACGCACTACCGTGGTCAGCATTCAAGCACTTGATGAACGAGAAGTACCGTCCCAGAACCGAGGTCAATAAGCTCAAGACAGAACTTAGAGGGTTACGAACCCAAGGATTTGATATTACCACGTACGAAAGACGATTCACAGAATTGTGCCTATTGTGTCCGGGAGCATTCGAAGATGAGGAAGAGAAGATCGACGCGTTTGTGAAAGGATTACCGGAAAGAATCCAAGAAGATATAAGTTCACACGAGCCCACCTCCATACAACAGGCATGTAGAATGGCTCACAAACTAGTGAACCAGATTGAAGAAAGAATTAAAGAACAGACTGCTGAAGAGGCCAATGTGAAGCAAGTCAAAAGAAAGTGGGAGGAAAACGGTGATAAGAATCACCAATACAACAACAACAGCAATTACAACAATAATCGCAACAATTATCCCAACAATCGCAACATCAATCGCAACTACAACAAATGGCCCAACAACAACAACAACAACAACAACAACAACAACAACAACAACAACAACAACTACTACAACAATCATCCCAACAACAATAATAACCGCAACAACAACAACAACAATCAGAAGCAGCTATGCCAAAGGTGTGAAAAGTATCACTCGGGGTTCTGCACCAAATTTTGCAACAAGTGTAAAAGAAATGGTCATAGCGCGGCTAAGTGTGAGGTCTACGGACCAGGGGTTAATAGAACGAAAGGAACAAATGGTGTCGGAACGAGTAATGGCGGAGCAAGTAGTGTCGGAGCAAGTTATGCCAATGTAGTTTGTTATAAATGTGGAAAACCGGGCCACATTATTAGAAATTGCCCGAACCAGGAGAACACGAATGGACAAGGCCGCGGAAGAGTTTTCAATATTAATGCGGCAGAGGCACAGGAAGACCCGGAGCTTGTTACGGGTACGTTTCTTATTGACAATAAATCTGCTTACGTTTTATTTGATTCGGGTGCGGATAGAAGCTATATGAGTAGAGATTTTTGTGCTAAATTAAGTTGTCCATTGACGCCTTTGGATAGTAAATTTTTACTCGAATTAGCAAATGGTAAATTAATTTCAGCAGATAATATATGTCGGAATCGAGAAATTAAACTGGTTAGCGAAACATTTAAGATTGATTTGATACCAGTAGAGTTAGGGAGTTTTGATGTGATAATCGGTATGGACTAGTTAAAAGAAGTGAAAGCATAGATCGTTTGTTACAAAAATGCAATTCGCATTATACGAGAAAAAGGAAAACCCTTAATGGTGTACGGAGAAAAGGGCAACACGAAGCTACATATTATTAGTAATTTAAAGGCACAAAAACTAATAAGAAAAGGTTGCTATGCTGTTCTAGCACACGTCGAGAAAGTACAAACTGAAGAAAAGAGCATCAATGATGTTCCCATTGCAAAAGAATTTCCCGATGTATTTCCGAAAGAATTACCGGGATTACCCCCACAGTGATCCGTTGAATTTCAAATAGATCTTGTACCAGAAGCTGCACCAATAGCTCGTGCTCCTTACAGACTCGCACCCAGCGAGATGAAAGAACTGCAAAGCCAATTACAAGAACTTTTAGAGTGTGGTTTCATTCGACCAAGTACATCACCGTGGGGAGCTCCTGTTTTGTTTGTCAAGAAGAAAGATGGTACATTCAGGTTGTGTATCGACTACCGAGAGTTGAACAAACTTACCATCAAGAACCGCTACCCACTACCGAGAATTGACGACTTATTTGATCAACTACAAGGCTCGTCTGTTTATTCAAAGATTGACTTACGTTCCGGGTATCATCAAATGCGGGTGAAAGAAGATGATATTCCAAAGACTGCTTTCAGAACATGTTACGGTCATTACGACTTTATGGTCATGCCGTTTGGTTTAACTAATGCACCAGCTGTGTTCATGGACCTTATGAACCGAGTGTGTGGACCATACCTTGACAAGTTTGTCATTGTTTTCATTGATGACATACTTATTTACTCAAAGAATGACCAAGAACACGGTGAACATTTGAGAAAGGTGTTAGAAGTATTGAGGAAGGAAGAATTGTACGCTAAGTTTTCAAAGTGTGCATTTTGGTTGGAAGAAGTTCAATTCCTCGGTCACATAGTGAACAAAGAAGGTATTTAGGTGGATCCGGCAAAGATAGAAACTGTTGAAAAGTGGGAAACCCCGAAAACTCCGAAACACATACGCCAGTTTTTAGGACTAGCTGGTTCTACAGAAGGTTCATCCAAGACTTTTCCAGAATAGCAAAACCCTTGACTGCATTAACGCATAAAGGGAAGAAATTTGAATGGAATGATGAACAAGAGAAAGCGTTTCAGTTATTGAAGAAAAAGCTAACTACGGCACCTATATTGTCATTGCCTGAAGGGAATGATGATTTTGTGATTTATTGTGACGCATCAAAGCAAGGTCTCAGTTGTGTATTAATGCAACGAACGAAGGTGATTGCTTATGCGTCTAGACAATTGAAGATTCACGAACAAAATTATACGACGCATGATTTGGAATTAGGCGCAGTTGTTTTTGCATTAAAGACTTGGAGGCACTACTTATATGGGGTCAAAAGTATTATATATACCGACCACAAAAGTCTTCAACACATATTTAATCAGAAACAACTGAATATGAGGCAGCGTAGGTGGATTGAATTATTGAATGATTACGACTTTGAGATTCGTTACCACCCGGGGAAGGCAAATGTGGTAGCCGATGCCTTGAGCAGGAAGGACAGAGAACCCATTCGAGTAAAATCTATGAATATAATGATTCATAATAACCTTACTACTCAAATAAAGGAGGCGCAACAAGGAGTTTTAAAAGAGGGAAATTTAAAGGATGAAATACCCAAAGGATCGGAGAAACATCTTAATATTCGGGAAGACGGAACCCGGTATAGGGCTAAAAGAATTTGGGTACCAAAATTTGGAGATATGAGAGAAATGGTACTTAGAGAAGCTCATAAAACCAGATACTCAATACATCCTGGAACGGGGAAGATGTACAAGGATCTCAGGAAATATTTTTGGTGGCCGGGTATGAAAGCCGATGTTGCTAAATACGTAGGAGAATGTTTGACGTGTTCTAAGGTCAAAGCTGAGCATCAGAAACCATCAGGTCTACTTCAACAACCCGAAATCCCGGAATGGAAATGGGAAAACATTACCATGGATTTCATCACTAAATTGCCAAGGACTGCAAGTGGTTTTGATACTATTTGGGTAATAGTTGATCGTCTCACCAAATCAGCACATTTCCTGCCAATAAGAGAAGATGGCAAGATGGAGAAGTTAGCACGACTGTATTTGAAGGAAGTCGTCTCCAGACATGGAATACCAATCTCTATTATCTCTGATAGGGATGGCAGATTTATTTCAAGATTCTGGCAGACATTACAGCAAGCATTAGGAACTCGTCTAGACATGAGTACTGCCTATCATCCACAAACTAATGGGCAGAGCGAAAGGACGATACAAACACTTGAAGACATGCTACGAGCATGTGTTATTGATTTCGGAAACAGTTGGGATCGACATCTACCATTAGCAGAATTTTCCTACAACAACAGCTACCATTCAAGCATTGAGATGGCGCCGTTTGAAGCACTTTATGGTAGAAAGTGCAGGTCTCCGATTTGTTGGAGTGAAGTGGGGGATAGACAGATTACGGGTCCGGAGATTATACAAGAAACTACCGAGAAGATCATCCAAATTCAACAACGGTTGAAAACCGCCCAAAGTCGACAAAAGAGCTACGCTGACATTAAAAGAAAAGATATAGAATTTGAAATTGGAGAGATGGTCATGCTTAAAGTTGCACCTTGGAAAGGCGTTGTTTGATTTGGTAAACGAGGGAAATTAAATCCAAGGTATATTGGACCATTCAAGATTATTAATCGTGTCGGACCAGTAGCTTACGAGTTACCTTAACAACTCGCGGCTGTACATAAAACTTTCCACGTCTCGAATTTGAAGAAATGTTTTGCTAAAGAAGATCTCACTATTCCGTTAGATGAAATCCAAATCAACGAAAAACTCCAATTCATCGAAGAACCCGTCGAAATAATGGATCGTGAGGTTAAAAGACTTAAGCAAAACAAGATACCAATTGTTAAGGTTCGATGGAATGCTCGTAGAGGACCCGAGTTCACCTGGGAGCGTGAAGATCAGATGAAGAAGAAATACCCGCATCTATTTCCAGAAGATTCGTCAACACCTTCAACAGCTTAAAATTTCGGGACGAAATTTATTTAACGGGTAGGTACTGTAGTGACCCGAACTTTTCCATGTTTATATATATTAATTGAGATTGATATTTACATGATTAAATGTTTCCAACATGTTAAGCAATCAAACTTGTTAAGACTTGATTAATTGAAATATGTTTCATATAGACAATTGACCACCCAAGTTGACCGGCGATTCACGAACGTTAAAACTTGTAAAAATGACATGACGATATATATATGGATATACATATGGTTAACATGAGATTATGATAAGTAAGTATCTCCATAAGTATATTAACAATGAGTTATATACATATAAACAAGACTACTAACTTAAGGATTTTGAAACGAGACATATATGTAACGATTATCGTTGTAACGACATTTAATGTATATATATCATATTAAGATATATTAATATATCATAATATCATGATAATATAATAATTTAACATCTCATTAGATATAATAAACAATGGGTTAACAACATTAATTGAGATCGTTAACTTAAAGGTTTCAAAACAACACTTACATGTAACGACTAACGATGACTTAACGACTCAGTTAAAATGTATATACATGTAGTGTATTTAGATGTATTAAAATACTTTTGGAAGACTTCAAGACATATATCAAAACACTCATACTTAACGAAAATGGTTACAGTTACTTTTCCATTCTTTTCTTTCATCAAGAATTCTAGTCGTATTCTTACCCGTATTATACACAGCTTCAAAACGTACTTACTATGAGTATATACTAATAGGAACTAGCATGGGATTCCACTCTTGATTATGTCATGTATGACTAATCAATTTTAACTTCTACCATGAGCTAGTCAACTAACTAGAACTCCTTTTAACCCCACTCACCACTCACCAATTACCACTCATCATTCACTCTATTTCACTTCCAATTCTCTTTCTAATTCCCTCTCAACATACACACACTATTATGAACATATTTTTCCAGTAGTTAATCATCATCTTCATCAAAAATCACTTCAAGAATCAAGCTATAATCATCATAGGAAGAACACTTCAAGAACACTTCAAAAATCCCTTCAAGTTTACTAATTTACTTCCAAGCTTTCTAATCCATTCCAAGTAATCATCTAAGATCAAGAAACCTTTATTATATACAGTAGGTTATCTTTCTTATTCAAGGTAATATTCATATTCAAACTTTGATTCAATTTCTATAACTATAAACTATCTTAATTCGAGTGAAAATCTTACTTGAACTTGTTTTTGTGTCATGATCCTACTTCAAGAACTTTCAAGCCATCCAAGATCCTTTGAAGCTAGATCATTTCTTATCACTTCCAATAGGTTTACCTACTAAACTTGAGGTAGTAATGATGTTCATAACATCATTCGATTCATATATATAAAACTATCTTATTCGAAAGTTTAAACTCGTAATCACTAGAACATAGTTTAGTTAATTCTAAACTTGTTCGCAAACAAAAGTTAATCCTTCTAACTTGACTTTTAAAATTAACTACACACATGTTCTATTTCTATAAAACCTGCTAACTTAATGATTTAAAACCTGGAAACACGAAAAACACCGTAAAAGTTGTTATTATGAGAAAATGATTTTTATTATGAACATGAAACTATATCCAAAAATTATGGTTAAACTCAAAGTGGAAGTATGTTTTCTAAAATGGTCATCTAGACGTCGTTCTTTCGACTGAAATGACTACCTTTACAAAAACGACTTGTAACTTATTTTTCCGACTATAAACCTATACTTTTCTGTTTAGATTCATAAAATAGAGTTCAATATGAAACCATAGCAATTTGATTCACTCAAAACAGATTTAAAATGAAGAAGTTATGGGTAAAACAAGATTGGATAATTTTTCTCATTTTAGCTACGTGAAAATTGGTAACAAATCTATTCCAACCATAACTTAATCAACTTGTATTGTATATTATGTAATCTTGAGATACCATAGACACGTATACAATGTTTCGACCTATCATGTCGACACATCTATATATATTTCGGAACAACCATAGACACTCTATATGTGAATGTTGGAGTTAGCTATACAGGGTTGAGGTTGATTCCAAAATATATATAGTTTGAGTTGTGATCAATACTGAGATACGTATACACTGGGTCGTGGATTGATTCAAGATAATATTTATCGTTTTATTTCTGTACATCTAACTGTGGACAACTAGTTGTAGGTTACTAACGAG